>NW_003852994.1:13573-17889 GCF_000181295.1 Otolemur garnettii
CTGTCTTTTCTGCCTGCCTTCCCTCCTTGACATGTAGAATCACTTGTGATGTTTGTGCAGCCTAAGTAATGGAATTCTGAAACCACTTTTACACAGCCTTGAAGCTAGAACTCATGCTGTGAGCGTGTGGTGGCCAAGAGTTTTGTTAAGATGAAAGAGGACATGGCTTGGCCCCCATAGCACAGTGGTTATGGTTCCGGCCACATACACTGAGGGTGGCAGGTTCGAACATGGCCAGGGCCAGCTAATCAACTACAACAAAAAATTAGCTGGGCATTGTGGCAGGTGCCTGTAGTCCCAGCTACTGGGGAACCTAAGGCAAGAGAATCACTTAAGCCCAAGAGTTTGATGTTGCTGTGAGCTGTGACAGCACAGCACTCTACAAAGGGCAACTTAGTAGATTCTTAGACTCTGTCTCAAAAAAAAGAAAAAAGATAAAAAAGACAGTGCCAGTCACAGGATGGAGCCAGGTGGGGGCCAGAGGAAGGAGGGCCCGTGGTGGAAAGGGGCAAGCACCTCTCATCCCGGACCTGTCCTGGACCCGCAGGAGTGGTTGCTGTGCCAGGCAAGCCGGCAAGGCAAGGCAAGGTGAAATAGTGCCACGCTGCCTTTGTCAAAAATTGGGTGGCAGGTGGTACGCTGTACAGGGGCCCCGCACACCCATGACTGCACTGTAGTAGTGGCTGCTGCTGAGTCACCGCCCTCCCCCACTCCTTCCCCTGCCCTTGAAGGAGCAGGGCATTCTGTTCCTTAAAAAAATAGAGGATTCGGGGAAGATGGCTGACTGGTAGCAGTCCTTGTCAGAGGCTCCTGAGAAAAGGAAGAAAAACTGGACGGAATCAGAATCTATGAAGCCACAAACAGGGAGCTGAGCCCAGAAAGAAGTTCAACAAGCTGTAAATCCAAGGAAGAGCATTTAAGAATACAAAATACAGGTACAAAATGGGTCCTAGAACTGCTTGCTAGAGCCACACACCTCCCGCGGGTGGCGGGTGGCGCAGAGAAGCCCCCAGCTCTGGGCAGGCACAGAACTCCTTGCTAGAGCCACATGCACCCCATGGGTGGCAGTGGAGTCCCCCACTCTGAGCAGGCCCAGAACTGCTTGCTAGAGTTGTGTGCCCCATGGGCAGCAGAGGAGATCCCCACTCCAGGCTCCTGCTCTGGGTGGGCCCAGAACAGCTTGCTAGTGCCACAGACATCCTGTGGGCAGTGGTGGAGGAATCCTCCATTCTGGGCAGGCCCAAAACTTCTTGCTAGAGACATGCACACCCCACGGGGGCCAGCAGAGGAGTTCCCCACTTCAGACACCCATGTTGAGCGGGCCCAGAACTTCTTGCTAGAGCCACACACAACCCTCAGGGCCACTGTGAAGGATTCTACTGCTCTGGGCAGGCCCAGAACTATTTGCTAGAGCCATGCACATTCCCACAGGCAGTGGCAGAGGAGTTCCCACTCCAAACACCCATGTTGGGCGGGCCCAGAACTGCTTGCTAGAGCCACACGCAACACGCAGGGCCACAGTGGAGGAGTCTACTGCTCTGGGTGGGCACAGAACTGTTTGCTAGAGCCACAGGCATCCCACAGGTGGCAGCAGAGGAGTTCCCCACTACAGTCTCCCACACTGGGAGGGCTCAGATCAGCTTGCTAGTGCCGCATGCATCCAGCAGGCTGCAGCGGAGGAGTCCTCCACTCCCCATTCCCCTGCCCCCTCATTGCCCCGCCAGGGCTGAACTAGGACTGATCCAGCCACTGCCATTCTCCTGCCCCCCAGCCACCCCAGTGGGCCGAACGAGGATTGACGCAGCCACTGCCGTTCCCCTGCTCCCCCTTCCCCATCACCCAAGTGGGGCTGAAGTAGGACTGATTTGGCCACTCTTGTGCTCTGCACAGGCGCTGTGATTCACCTGCCCCCTGGTTACCCCTGCAGGGCCAAACTAGGACTGATCCAGCTGCCCAAGCACCACACACCATTGCTGCAGTTCCCCTGCCCCCCAGTCACCTGGGTGGAACCAAACTAGGACGGATCCAGCCACTGCCAGTCTCCTGCCCTGCCCCAGTTGCCCAGCAGGCCGAACAAGGTCTGATCTGGCTATGCACGCTCCCGCGCAGTTGCTGCCATTCCACTGCCCCCCAGTCACCCCAGCACCCAAGAACTGGGAGAAAACAACAGACACACCCTGTCTTTCTGGGTAACCAGAAGAAGCCACTGACTGAACAGTTTTGATAAGTTCTCTAAAAGGATAAACTCAGCATGGGGCGGAATCAGCGGAAAAACTCTGGCAACCTGAATAACCACAGTAGATCAACTCCCCTAAGGAAAAATGAGGAAGATGCAATTGAAGACCCCATCCATAAACAGAAGGCTGAGATGTCAGAAATCGAGTTCAGAATTTGGGTAGTAAATAAGATAAACAGGATGGAAGAAATGAGGGAATTAGAGGGGTCGGAGCCAAGATGGCAGACTGCAGCCAGCTTTTTACAGAAGCTGCCATCCAGAAGGAGGCTTAAAGGACAGAAGTTTAGCAAAGGAGCTGATGGTTTGGAGCAGAGCCAAAAGAGAAGATTGAAGAGTGCACTCCAACCTTCCTGAGGCGAGCTGCAACCCCAAAAATATAATCAAAAGGTACAAAATCCACCACCAAGCAGACAGGAGTCCCTTCCCCCACAAGAAGGGCTCGCAGTTTACTCCATGCAAACTAGTGAGCAGAGTTCAAACATCCTCCCAATCTATCCCACAGAAGAGACCCCCTAAAAACTGGACCTCCTAGCCCTGCTGGCATGGCATGGCACCCTCCTGCCAGGCATAGAACTGTAAAACTGTATAAAACTATATATATTCCCCACCAGCAACATTGAACTCCGAGGATTCCCCCTACACACACCCTGAGGTCTGGAGGTTTGTTACCTATGGATTCTTGGGCATCACCTTGAGAGAAGTGGAGGTGGAAAGGGCTGGTGCTGCTCTGTGCAGACTGTGGCACAGGAGTGAGGAGAAGAAAGTTGGCTTGGAGGAAGCCATACAGCAACAGTGGCATCCTGAGCTGCAAACTGACACCATTCCAGATAGGTGAGCCCTGTATCTCTGGGCAACCAGAGGTTCCAGACAGCAGCCACAGGCTGATCCAATGGACTTGGTAACTTTCTAAAGAGACAATTAGCACCAGCCCTCAGGGGAATAGCTGAGACAAAGGCAGTGGGTGGGCATAGGCTGGAATTGACACCTGAGTGTAAACTCTAATCGCTTCCCAGGGTTGAGTTGCTCATCAGTGCTAGCAGCCTTTGACTTGCAAAGGAATCTAGCCATGACAGAAGGTGGGGGCTGGAATTAAGAGAATGTTCACAGCCTAATTTAACATGTAAGGCCCCCCTGCCAGACACAGATTTCCAGGTAATTTTGGCGCTTGTAAACCCCGGGAGCAGTTGTCTACTGGAGTGAATAGGGTCACAAACCTGGGGGATTATGAGTGACTGGGTGTGAGGTGAAGGAAGTATTAACCTTCCCAGAGTAACCCATCTGCTGGGTGGGTCCCTTTGCCCTGATGGAGCACTGCAAAAAGTTATACCCGAGCTGCAAGCAGACCCCTCTTATCTAGCTGCCAGAAACATTTGAACTTTTCCACCTGAAATGAGTGCTGACTGGGACAACTGATTTGGACCTCTTAAACCAGGCAGACCACCCAGGGACTATTCAAAGGGGCACCTTGGGTGTATGGTTGAGGGAAGGTTTGATTTTCCTTGCCCAATTGTTGTTTAAAGTGGGCAGGGCGACTTAATTGCTGGTTTTTCTCCACAGCAGAGACTTCAACCAAGAGAAACTGAATCATTAGGGTAGGACAGAGACCAGTTAAAAATAATACAGAGCCACTTAGCCCCACCACACCAAGCAGGTCCCCAGTCTCTCAGGCCATAACACCATACGGGTCCTTGACAAACCTCAAGGGGGAAAAGCCAAATGGGGTAAAATAATCATGGAGCGGAATCAGCAGAAAAGCTCTGGTAATATGAATAACCAGAGTAGGTCAACTCCCCCCCCAAGAAACAATGTGGCAGACGAAACTGAAGAGCCCCTATATAAACAGATAGTTGAGATGTCAGAAATTGAGTTCAGAATTTGGATTGCGGGGGATTCTGGGAAGATGGCTGACTGGTAGCAGCCCTGGTCAGAGGCTCCTGAGCAAAGGAAGAAAAACTGGTTGGAATCAGAATCTATGAAGTCAAAGACGGGGAGCTGAGCCCAGAAAGAAGTTCAGCAAGCTATAAATCCAAGGAAGATCATTTAAGAACATAAAATACAGGTACAAAGTGGGCCCCAGAAC
>NW_003852995.1:0-1053 GCF_000181295.1 Otolemur garnettii
CACAGCTCACAGCAACCTCCAACTCCTGGGCTCAAGTGAGTCTCCTGCCTCTGCCTCCCAAGTAGCTGGGACCACAGGCACCCGCCACAACATCTGGCTGTTTTGGGGTTGCAGCCATCATTGTTGTTTGGCGGGCCCGGGCTAGATTCAAACCGACCACCTTAGGTGTATGTGGCTGGCGCCTTAGCCACTTGAGCCCCAGGCGCCAAGCCTAACCTAAGTTTTACTATCTGAGAATGGAAGCCCTCCAAGTTTGTTTTTTTTTCTTTTTTTGAGACAGAGTCTCACTATGTCACCTCAGCAGAGTGCCACAGCTCACAGCAACCTCAAACTCTTCGGCTTAAGCAATTCTCTAGCCTCAGCCTCCAAAGCAGCTGAGACTACATGGGCCCGCCACAACGCCTGGCTATTTTTTGTTGCAAATGTCATTGTTTAGCTGGCTCGGGCTGGGTTCGAACCCGCCAGCCTCTATGTATGTGGCTGGCGCTGTAACCAGTGTGCTACAGGCGCTGAGCCCCAAGTTTGTTTTCTTCATGATGGTTTTGACTGCTCTTGTTTGCTTGTCTGTTTCTTTTTGTGGGGTGGGGGACAGAGTCCATTCTGTTGCCTTCAGTACAGTGTGTGGCATCACAGCTCACAGCAACCTCAAACTCCTAGTTCTACACTATACTTTGCCTTAGCCTCCTGAGTAGCTGGGACTACAGGTGCCTACTGCAATGTCTGGCTAATTGTTCTATGTTTAGTAGAGACAGGGTCTCACTCTTGCTCAGACTATTCTTGAACTCCTGAGCTCAAGCAATCCACTAGCCTCTCCCTCTGAGAGATGCTAGGATTACCAGTGTGAGCCACCACACCCTTCCACTGTTTTTGTTTCTTATTTCCAAGTAAATTTTGCAATTGGCATATCAGTTTTTGCACAGTATCTGCTGAGAAACTGTATTGTGAGTATATGAACCTGTGGATAAATTTAGAGAGAAGGGACATGTTGATGATAAATAGGATACAAGGCTCGGTGCCTGTGACTCAAGCGGCTAAGGCGCCAGCCACATACAC
>NW_003852995.1:2618-3658 GCF_000181295.1 Otolemur garnettii
AAAAACACCCAGTGGGCCAGATAAATAAATGTCCTAGGCAGGCTGCATGTCGCCTGTGGGCCGTAGTTTGAGGATGCCTGCTCCAGGTCCTCAGGGTTCTGCCTGTACTGGGTCCACACCCAACACAACCTTGAGTGGACAGGACTGTGGTGCTTCTATCACATCTCTGGGCACCTGGAGTGAGGATGAGCCTGGAGTAGACTGGATGAAGGACAGAAATCCTGTTTTCTCCTGTATAAATTGGAATGTTTGAAGTGGATGACACTAAGGGTTCCACATGATCTTAAGTGTCTGCTGTTTTTCATTCTCTTCTGGTGACCAACTGTGCTCTAAGACCCTGTGAAAATGTGTTTTATTCCCTGGAGATTCTTCAAAGCAGAGAGGACTGGGAAGTTGAATGGATGAGGACATGAGGTAGGTAGGGAAGAATATTGTAGAGCCCTGGACTCAGTGTTAGGCCCAGGGAAAATACAAGGTCCTGGAAGTCCCCATGTGAAGGTTGGTAGAAATCATTGACCTGGCTGAGGGAAGAATGCCCCATGAATGAACTGCAAACTCCAGAATGTGGAGGCAAAAAGGAACAAGATAAGCTCCTGAAGTCTCTCCTACTACCATTGGAGAAAGATCCTCCTCCTTGATACCTTGGGACCCTAGAGAGCTGCTTTCTTGAGGGCTCCCCAAATGAAAGTGGCCACTCTGCTCTCTAATTCCTCGTCCCTGGGGCTGCCCTGCTAGTATGAGCCACAAGGGGACAGTAGGTTTACTTCTGTGGTTTTCACTGAACTTAGCTGGAGTGGCTGGAGCCAGGTAAGAATCATGCCAAGGTCATTCTGGCCTTCTTTGCTTCAAAGACAACTTGAACTCTGTTATTATCAATGATCTCCACAGAGTGAGGTGGCAAAAAGAAGAAAAGGGACTTTAAGTATCCCCCACTTACTCCACAACACTGCCCTGAGCACTTATCCAGTGCCAGGTGTGTGGAGCTAAAAATGACCAACTTGTTCATCCCCAAGGACTCCACAGTCTGAGGACAGCTGCCC
>NW_003852995.1:4064-6113 GCF_000181295.1 Otolemur garnettii
CCAGGTCATGGCTGGTGGAATGAGAAACTGAGTGTTAGGGACCAGGTGTCTGCTCAATGTTAACCCCAACATTTCAGGCTGCCATCTGCTTTTCTCCCTAGCTGGATGTCTATATAGCTCTCCTGTGTGTCTGATCTGAAGAACAAAACTTCCAAGGCTATCATTCCCCTCTGGGGTTAGCCACATAGGCCAACAATACTTCTAGGCCCAGCTGCCAAGTACTCTATTTGCAGAGCTCAAGATGGAAGATGAGTGAATTGTGTGATGAGTCCAACATTTTCATATACTTGGATGAAGGACAAGTGCACCAGGCCACCAACCTATAGTTAATGCTAGGTGGGAGTGATAGCAGGCACAGAAGGGTCCCCACAGATGGTGATCTAAGAGCACCAAGAGGATGAACCCAGGACTCAAACTTAAATATGGGAACTCTCTGGACTCTGTCCTAGAGTTTTCTTATTTAGTGACCAACAATACCCTCTGAGAGAATGTGGCCTCCATTAGTCCCCAGTGGCAACTTGGTTAAAAGCATGGTCCTTGTTCACATGCTTATCGGACTATCAGAGAAAACACTTTTGTGTTTTAGACACTTTACACTAGGCCACAAATGTATTTGCATGTTGCTACTGTTTCATGTTTAGCTGCCCACCCCAGGTATCCCTACCAGGCAGCACCACTGCCCTGCCATTTATGTTGATTTAAATGCCAACACTCCCACTACAGATGTTTGAATGCAAAAAAGGAGGAAGGATTACACAAAAAGGGGTTAAACTACACTATGTATTTGCCTTCAACGTTTCACCTCACAGAACCCATCCCTGCAACTCCACTGGGGCAAGAGCCATTCCCTCACATATCTTCATTACATTCCATGAGGGAGGATGTCTCCCACCAGCCAGGCATGATAAAATGCTATTTCTGCATCAGCTTTGCTGCAGTGAACAACCTGTGTCTGTCTAATAGGCGGTTACAGTTTGCAAGGGCCTCCTTTCATCCCAGTGTCCACAGCGTCTTTTCTTCTGTTTCTGTGTCCTTACTGCCTCTTCCTATAAAAGAGTCCAGTTCTTCTAGATGAGGGCTCAAATTGGCAAACCCATAGACTTTGATGATCTCTTTAAGGACCGTATGTCCAAATACTATCACGTTCTCAGGCACTGGGATTTAAAGATTATATGAATTTGGGGGGAAGGATACAATTATTTCATAAAATGTACTAATCTCCTACAGCAGATAGACTCCCAGGAAATGGATTACAGGGAAAAAGGACATGCATATGTGTAACTTTAATATCTACAACCAAATTACTTTCCAAAAGTGCAGTGGCAGGTACACTGTCACCAGCAGTTTCTGAGTGAAGCTGCTTCCCTGCATCCAGCCTCCCCTGGATGTTAATACTCTATTAACGTTTTGCCAATCTTGTCTCTATGTCAAATAAAATCATGCTGTTCCACTGTTTCTCTCACTCTAATTTCTCAAGTGATACATGAGAGTCACGTCTCAGGTGTTTACTGTCTACTTGAGTTTTCTCTTTTCTGAGTTATTTGCTCAGAGCCTTGACCCTGAGATGTGCTCTCACCTACCCTGGGGTCTCCTAGCATTAGCTCTTTGGTAGATCTGGAATTGCTATAGCCCAGTTTCTCAACACTTCCTTTAATGTAAATGAAAAACATAAATATGTTACTTTAAGACAAAAGCGTTCCTCTATGGTGTCTTACCCTGTGCACTGTATCCAAAACATGAAGAAAATAAGGCTTCCCCGGGCCCTTCCTCTCCAAGCCAAGTGCAGAGAGAGCATCAGGGAATTTAGGACAAATTTCATACAGCTCTTGCTGACTTATATGCTGGTGAGCAGACATTTCATATCCCAAAGACATGTTTTCTCATCTCTGTAACAATGATGTGTTTTTGAAAACTCACAGGGATAATGCTCTTCATATAGGCTATTGATACAAGTTGGTGCTGCTGAATCACAAGTGATGAAATATCTTAAAGATATGTTGGAAGTATTCATTGCTTAATTATTCTCCAGCCCCACATGAAATTTTACTT
>NW_003852995.1:10205-12009 GCF_000181295.1 Otolemur garnettii
GGCTAAGGCGCCAGCCACATACACCTGAGCTGGCGGGTTGGAATCCAGCCCCAGCCCGCCAAACAATGATGACGGCTGCAACCAAAATATAGCTGGGTGTTCTGGCTGGCATCTGTAGTCCGAGCTACTTGGGAGGTGGTGGCAGGAGACTCACTTGAGCTGAGGCGTTGGAGGTTGCTGCGAGCTGTGATGCCAATAGGACTCTACCCAGGGCGACAGCTTGAGGCTCTGTCTCAAAAAATTAAAAAAAAAAAATTAAAAATATTAAAAAGAATAACACAATTAAATTCAAATGAGGGGCAGGGTGGAATGGGGAGAGAGAAAAGAACAAAAAGGGGGGCATTGGTGAGCTCTCAGCTAATGGGCACAATGTAAATGAATATCCACAAATCCCAGGTGAGGGGAACAACAACAACAGGGACTTCACCTAATGAAAGGAAATATGTAAGCTAATCATTTTTACCATCATATAATCTCAGAAAATAAAAAATATGAGGAACTGAATTTTAAGGCATAGAAACAAATATTTCATATAACTGAATTTTTAGAATCACCACTAAACTAGAATGAAATTTGCAAATCATCTCAAGAGACAAGGTAAGTAATAAAATCAAATATAAGAATTTTTTTGGATGTTAACGAACCTCGATCTTTTTTCCTATCAGGAATCTGAGACTTGTTCATGCAAAGCACAAGCTTCAAAGGCACATTCAGCAAAGGAAAGAAATAAAACCCTTGAAGTAAGTTAAGAGATTCTGGAGGGAAGGTATTCTCATGCACAGAGACCAGGTTTCTGAGGTTCTCTAAAATCACATGTCTATACAAATTCCGCTGAGCAGGGTCCAGGTATTCCCAGCCCTCTGCAGTAAATTCTATGGTAATATCTCTGAAAGTCAACAGTTCCTGAAATAAAGAAATAACACATTCATGCGATGCCTGTGGCTCAGTGGGTAGGGCGCTGGCCCCATATCCCAAGGGTGGTGGGTTCGAACCCAGCCCTGGCCCAACTACAATAAAAAAAATAGCCACACGTTCTGGTGGGCACATGTAGTCCCAGCTACATGGGAGGCTGAGAAAGAGAATCACCTAAGCCCAGGAGTTAAAGGTTGCTGTGAGCTGTGACGCCAGAGCACTCTACTGAGGGTGATAAAGTGAGACTCTGTCTCAAAAACCAAACCAAAAAAATAACACATTTACTGTGTCATCATGTGCAGATTTTACTATGTATTCCAACTCATTCAGAGAGAAATTTCTGGGCACATAACCAAATGTCAACAATTTCTGAAAAAATAAAATAGTAAATAAATAAATAAATAGCTGAGCATGTGGCCAAGAGCAAAGTACTTAATCTGAGCCAAGATCAAATGAGGGAGTCAAGATCAATGACCTGAATTACATAAGAGACTCTTTAAAACACTACTACACCTGAAGGCATTTTCTACCTCTCTGGGAGGAGAATTACGTATGAGCCACAAAATAAGTGTAGACCCTATGAAACTAAAACATTGACACAGGAGTATATTTTTTGAGTGTTATAACTACATCATACAGAATCACTCTTCTCTATTCCTCAGATGAAAAAAAAAGTCATAGGGTGGTGCCTGTGGCTCAGTGAATAGGGCGCCAGCCACATATACCGGGGACAGTGGGTTTGAACCCAACCCCTGCCAAACTGCAACAAAAAAATAGCCAGGCATTGGGGCGAGCACCTGTAGTCCCAGCTACTTGGGAGGCTGAGGCAAGAGAATTGCTTAAGCCCAAAAGTTGGAGGTTGCTGTGAGCTGTGACACTACAACACTCTACC
>NW_003852995.1:13565-14720 GCF_000181295.1 Otolemur garnettii
AGGTAATAAATGTGAGTGCCGGGGTAGGGGTAGGGGAGTGGGGAGCAGTGGCTCACATCTATAATCCCAGCACTTGGGAAGCCTAGGCAGGTGGATTGCCAGAGCTCACAAGTTCAAGACCAGCCTTAGCCAGAGCAACAGCCTGTCTCTAAACAACTGCCAACCACAATGCCTGGCTATATAGAAAGGTCCTAGCTATATAGAAAACAGAATCTGTGGAGGAGGTCAAAAGTGATAAGGATCTTCAAATGACCATGTGACACCAACTGGGCTGAGAACCACTTAGCTAAGTTCTTTCTCCTAAGTTTTAAATCATTTGGGACCCTGGGCCCTACTTTAAGTAATGTGGTTTTGCAGGTTTAGAGGGAGTCTATGCTGTGGCTTCTATGACAAGTCCCCCTGAATGCAGAGGAGGCTCTTCCAGACCCATTTTCAGCAGCACTCAGCTAGAGACAGCAGGCACAGTGCAGAGTCCCTCACAGCCAACACTCTTACCACAACACAAATACTGTCCTAAAGGATCACATCCTTTGCTAGCCATTCAACGTTTACATACAGAAGCTGAAGAAGGCAGCAAGGTCTGAGGGAGTCTGCATCTGTCAAACAGCATGTACATATGTGCTAATGAGGGGGCCAGGGCTCACAAGCATGTCACAGAGCACTGTGCTGGGATGTCACATTGAGTGAGTTAATCTTCACAATAATACCATGGGATTCTACTGCCTGGGATGTCCCTAGAAATACAGGCTTTAATGATTAAGAAAGTTCTTTGTTTTCATTCACCTCCTTTTGTATTTTAAAAATTTGTGAGCACTAGCTTTGGAAAGAGATCAGGAGCACTCATGAAAAAGTCTAATCTCTGGCATTGCCTCTGGTTCAGTGAGTAGTTAGGGTGCTAGCTGAGGGTGGCGGGTTCAAACCCAGGCCCAGAAAAACTGCAACAAAAAAAGAAAGAAAGAAAGAAAGAATAATCATAATAATACCTCTGTTCATAAATGATCCTTCATTGTGACATCAGCACTCACAACCACATAAAGGGGAGGATGAATCTCAAGTCCCCTGTATACCTCCCTTCTTGGTATAGAACACAAGGCGTCAAGTCCAACCATTTCTACGTTTTTTTTTAGACCAAGTTTCTGGACATTAAAAGCCATA
>NW_003852995.1:16489-17608 GCF_000181295.1 Otolemur garnettii
AAATAAAATAAAATAAATAAATAAATCAAGATTATTACATATGCACTAAGAAGAATAATGGTAAATAAGAATTTTTAGCAAGTAAAACATACGAACAGACCGGGCATGGTAGCTCATGCCTATAATCCCAGCATCCTGGGAGGCCAAGGCATGTAGGTTGCTTGAGTTCATGAGTTGAGACCAGCCTGGGCAAAATTAGACTTCGTCTCTACTAAAAATAAAAAAAAATGAGGCAAGACGATCGCTTGAACCCAAGTTGGGGGTTTCTATGAGCTATGACTCCATGGCACTCTACCCGGGGTGACAGCTTGAGACTCTATCTTAAAAAAACAGGCGCAGAACCTGGGGGCACATGTAGTCCCAGATACTTGGGAGACTGAGGCAAGAGAATAGCTTAAGCCCAAGAGTTTAAAGTTGTTGTGAGCTGTGACGCCATGGCATGCCACTCAAGGCAACATAGTGAGACGGTCTCAAAAAGAAAAAAGAAAAAATGACCACATTTTTACTGAGATCGACATGTCTCATGAAAATATTTTACCTTTAGATGGGCGTTGTGGCAGGCACCTACAGTCCCAGCTACTTGGGAGACTGAGGCAAGAGAATTGCCTAAGCCCAAGAGCTGGAGGTTGTTGTGAGCTATGATGCCACAGCACCCTACTGAGGGTGACAAAGTGAGATTCTGTCTCTAAAGAGAAAAAAAAAAGAAAATATTTTACCTTTCAAGCTCTAATGCTAAAATTTATTTTGTAGCTAAAAAAATTAAGCTGAAACAAGTGAACAAATCCTTTCTAGTTGGACAAATACAGGGAGGGGCAGTGCTGATAGAAATGCAGACAGGGGGCGGAGCCTGTGGCTCAAGGAGCAGGGCGCTGGCCCCATACACCAGAGGTGGTGGGTTCAAACCAGGCCCCAGCCAAAAACTGCAAAAAAAAAGAAAGAAAGAAGAAATGCAGACAGGTGTAACTCAAGACTGTGTGAAGCCACCCTCAACTGACACATCTGCCCACCTCTACTCAGCTCATTGAAGAACTGGATGAGCCTTCTCCTAGGAGACTGTGCACTGCGCCCCACTGTGTGCCCCAAGTGCATTTTGCTTTTCAGTTTCTTGCAGCACCTCAC
>NW_003852996.1:0-2148 GCF_000181295.1 Otolemur garnettii
GCTGGCTTGGATCTTTAAGCCCCCCTCCATAGCCTCCTCCTCTTAGTGTGAGCTCTAAACTAACTTGGAATCAGGACCAAAGGAGAGGAGAAGAATGCAATGACTTCAATTCTTATAAAGGTGATGCTGAAGAATGTGACGTAAATTTGCTGCCACATGGGCTTCCTAGGAATCAACTCTAGACTTGGACAGACTTTTCCACCCAGCAATGCTGTATTGGGATAGGCTCAAAGGTCAGGGACTGCACTGCATCCTACCTGCTGTCTGCTGAAAGAGCCTGTGTGAGTGTGCCCTAGGAAAGTCATTTACTTCCTAAAGTCTATGCCTAGAGCAGGAGAAGGTGTTTCAGGATAATCAACTACTTCTCAATGTGAATAATTTCCCCCTAACTGGATTGTATACTCAGCAAGCAACCTGCTTAATAGACAGCTATCCACATGGCTCAGGGAACTGTGTGTAGACACAGCCTTTCTGTTCCTTAACAGGAGTGATTGCTCAGAAAGACAATGACCCAGACAATGGAGATTGTCAAAGAGGAAGGAACTTATTTCAGAAGATAAATCAACTGGGAGGATGAGGCACAGACTGCCTCAAATCCCCCTCCTTGATTAGTAAGATCGAGGAGTTTTTATGGAGGTGAAAATCAATAATGCATACAGGAAGTGCATCCCAATGCATGTTTTGGGTGGAGTGCAGGGCATGCAAGCACAGTGAGGAACCATGCTAGTAGATACATCCCATAAACAGAAAATGGTGGACAAATCCCTCCCAGAGTGGAGTTTTTTGTATTATAAAGAGGTAGGTTAATCATTCTTTTAGCCTTGAGAGCAGACTCAGGGGCTCTTGAGCACAATCTTTAGTGGTCTATCACTTACCTTGTCTTTCTCCGGACAATCTGGCAGAGGAAGGAGCTATGGTTAACTCCGGGCTACAGGGAGGTTCTGCTGTTCCTGGGAAAAACTCAAAACAATTGCCTCAGGGTACAGAGACTTACAAAGTTCTGTTCAGCAGTTTGTACTGAGACCTCTCTGTCTTTTCTCTGCTTTCCCCAAGACTGCTGTTGCTAAGCCACTGGAGATAAGATAACTAACGCTCACTGTTTCATCCCTGTCAAGTCAAGGCCACTTAGCTGCCTGCTTCCGTTCTGACATGAACACTGAAAACACCTTTTGGAATATGAGGCAGCTTGAGAATTATAAAATTTTGGTTATAAAGCTGGTTATCTTTCTGAGTAAGTCTGTTTGTGGATATATGCTTTCTTCCTCAAGGGTAAATACTTAGGAGTGAAATGGCTGGACTGCATGACAGATGTTAGGCTAATATTGTAAGAAAGTACCAAGCTGTTGCCAAGTGATTGCAACATTTTTCATGGCCATCAGAAGTGAATGAAAGTTGTGTTCTCCAGAAACTTGCCAATGCCTGGTATGATCAGTCTTTTCAATAATGGTCATTCTCCAGGAATGTAATAGTATAGTTTTCTTTTTTCTGTCCCCAAGGATTAATGGTATTAAACATATTTTCGTGTGCTTATTTGATATTTGTATATTTTCTTTAGTGGAGTGTCTATTCAACTATTTAACCCTTTTGTGTACTGAAGTATCTATTTCTTTTTATGGACTTTTATAGTATGTTCTATTTTCTAAAAAATAATATATTCTATTTTCTGCATACAACTCATTTATTAGATATATGATTTTCAATTTTTTTTCATCATGCATTTTTCTTTTATTTTCCTAAGTATGTGCTGGGAAGAAGCAAAGCTTTCACTTCGAAGACATATGTTTTATATATTTCTTCAATTATGGATAGTGAATTTGTTGTCTCATCTATATAATCTTCCCTTAACCCAAAGTCGTAGGACTTTATCCTAAATTTTCTACAAGCTGTTTTTACTGCTTATGTTTTAAGTTGAGATCTATAATCTATTTGGGGTTAAGTTTTGAATATGATATGGTATATAGATCACAGTTTACCTTTGTGAATATGGATATTCACTTGTCCCTTCCAAATTTGTTGAAAAGCTTATCTGTTCCTCATGAATTACCTTTGTGTTTTTTCTAAATATTAGTTGTTTCTATAGGTGTGGGTCTATTTCTGGATTCTTCATTCTGTTATATTTATCTACTCTTCTACCGTGATCTGTAGTGT
>NW_003852996.1:2226-4919 GCF_000181295.1 Otolemur garnettii
TTATGTTGTTTTGTTTTGTTTTGTTTTCTGAGATGGAGTCTCACTTGTTGCCCAGGCTAGAGTGCCATGGCATCAGCCTAGTTCATAGCAACCTCAAACTCCTGGATTCAAGTGCTGCTCCTGCCTCAGCCTCCCACGTGGCTGAGAATACAGACACCCATGAAAATGCCTGGCGAATATTTTCTTTTTCTTGCTCAGGATAGTCTTGAACTCCTGACTTCAATCAATCTGCCCACCTTGCCATCTCAGAGTGTTAGGATTACAGGTGTGAGCCCACTGTGTGCAGCCTCAACTCAGGTAGTGTTTCTCTTCCAACTTTGTTCTTGTAAAAGCTATATTCATAGTTTAGGTCCTTTGTATTTTTACATGATTTTTTTTTCTTTTTGTAGTTTTTGGCTGGGTCTGGGTTTGAACCTGCCACCTCTGGTATATGGGGACAACGTCCTACTCCTTGAGCCACAGGCGCTGCCCTTTTTACTTGAATTGTATAATGAGCAAGTATGTCAATTTCTTTACCAAAATGTACATTAGGATTTTTCTTGAGGCTACAGCAAACCTATAGTTTAAATTAAGGATAACAGACATCTTAGCAATACTATCTTCCAACTCATGAAGACACTATGTCTTTCCATTTATTTAGATCTTTACTTTCTCTTACCAGTGTTTTGTAGTGTTCAATGAATAAGTATTTCATTGAACATGTATGGACAGACAATTCCTTATTATTTCACAATTCTTGTTGAAATTAGAAATGGTAGTATTGTTCATTACAGTTTTCATGCATTTTATTTTCAGTGGGCCAGCAGCCAAATGTTTAACAATGGCTGGTGAGGAATCCTTGAGGTTGAAATTCTAGGCTACTTATCATGGGAAGAAAAAGGGAATTGATGCTTAACTTGTACTTGCCTATGTTTTCTTGTCCGCTTTTAAATTTTTTGACAATAATTTTATTATGTATTTTTATTGCATTATGCATTCCTGTTTTTGGAATATTTACTTGGAGATTTTTTTTTCAGATTATTATGGGGGTAACTACATTCTGGTGACATAGTCTGCTCTTACATGGTTAAAGTCAGAGTTATAGTGTGTCCTTCACCTAGAAAGTATAATATACATGAGCAGTGTTCCCACTGGTGGTGGGAATTTACCCATCCCCTTTTAGCCCTCCCCTACTTGAAGTTCATTGCCTTCTGTTCCCATATGAGCATATACATGTTGATAAACTCAGTCCAATTTAGTAGTGAGTACATGTGGTGTTTGTCTTTCCATCCTTGTAGTTCTTCACTGAGAAGAGTGGTCTCCAATTGCATCCAGGTTGTTACAGAAGACATTAGATCTCCATGTTTTTATGGCTGAATAATATTCCATTGTATACATACACCACGAATTATTAATCCATTCATGTACTGAAGGGCACTTGGGTTGTTTCTCTGTCTTTGTGATTGTTAACTGTGCTGCTATAAACATTTAGGTGGAAGTGTCTTTATGATAAAATGATGTTATTGGCAATGTACTGAAACGAGGGAGTAAAATGTTCTGGAGACAACTCTACAGGTAACCTCTAGAAAAATCTATTACTGAAATAGTTTAAGTAGATTTCAACTTCATACTAGACATCAGAATTGCATCTATTGAATGGTGATTTATTTTTTCTTTATACCAAGCATTCCACCTATATGAATTCCTGCTATCTTCGGAGGTGAGATAGGTGTGGGATGGGGCATATATGTAGGTATGTATGAATGTGTATGTTGTCAAGAAGGTTTATTGTGAGGGATAATGTGGCAGAAGAAACTAATGTCAGTCCTATTCCATTCCTAGCACATATTAGCAATGTAAACTATGGGGAAATGTCAAGTTTTAAAGAATGAAAGTTAGTTTTATTCAGTGTTACTGAGGACTGAAACCCAGGAGATCCTTTCAGAGTTTGTGTCAGACTCCTCCAAAGCAATGTTTCAGCTCACAGTTTCTTTATAGGTGGTGGCAGTTCTGCATGTGCTCAGAAGTTATATCAAACATGCTCAAAAGCTACATGAGTGTAAAATCTTGTCAAAGCTTGGGTTCAAGGGTACATCTGGTTATAAATTACAGAAACATAGTCATTAGTCCTATCAGCCATTATTTTATGGTTAGGAAAAGACAAAGGCTAGGATCATAGAACTTTACATTTTTTTGTTTGTTTAGCCCTGTATGTTCTTGGGGATTAAAGAGGTGACAAGCTCCTGCTCTTGAGGTGTTTTGTGGGGGTGACAAATATGGAAATACACAATTATAAAAAGTGTGACTACACAGTAACCAGGTATGTGTAAGAGGGATCCAATCAAGAATCAGTGTTTCTCTACAGGCTCTTGGGGGAAAAGTAGTAGATGTTTCATTAAAGGTACCTGGAAAAAATTATATTATATAATTTTTAAGGTTTTTTTTATTGTTTGGGATTCATTGAAGGTACAAAGAATGAGATTACACTGATTGCATTTCTCAGATAACATCCCTCTTATAATTGTGTCCCATCCCCAAGTGGTGTGCCATATTCTGTGACCCCAAATCCCCCTCCCTCCTCCTGTGTCCCCACTTGCTCATTCCCCTATCCCCCCCTTGTATTAGCTCATCTACTGCCTTCATATTAGAATAGAATACATTGGATTCTTGCTTGTCCCGTCTTGTGATGCTTTACTAAGGAGAATGTTTTCCAC
>NW_003852996.1:5104-8694 GCF_000181295.1 Otolemur garnettii
AGGCCGTTTTCACATTATGGCGATTGTAAATTGAGCTGCAATAAAGAGTCTAGTACAAATGTTCTTATGATAAAAGGATTTTGTTTCTTCTGGGTAGATGCCTAATAATGGGATTGCAGGATCAAATGGGAAGTCTAATTTGAGTTCTTTGAGGATCTCCATATTTCCTTCTAAAAAGATTGTATTAGTTTGCAGTCCCACAGCAGTGTAAGAATGTTCCCTTCTCTCCACACCATGCCAGCATACGCAGCTTTGAGACTTTGTGATGTGGGCCATTCTCACTGGGCTTAGGTGATCTCTCAAAGTAGTTTTGATTTGCATTACTCTGATGATTAAGGATGATGAGCATCTTTTCATATGTTTGTTAGCCATTCATCTGTCTTATTTAGAAAAGGTTCTGCTCATCTCTCTTGCCCAGTGATATATGGGGTTGTTGGATTAATTTTTGTTGTTCATTGAGTTTTCTATAGATCCTCATTCTCATGTTTTTGTGTGATTCATAATATGCAAATATCTTTTCCCATTTTGAAGGTTGTCTATTTGTTTGGTTGTTGTTTCCTTAGCCGCACAGAAGCTTTTCAGTTTAAGCCCCATTCGGCCTGATTATCTTCCCTTTGCAGAAAGGAAGTAAAGATGCCCACTTCTAGGAGTATGGCTTGGAGGACTTTAAGAGAAAAAGCCTGGAAATAAAAACCTACCACATACAGCACGTGGCATTTTATAGGCCCTCAACAAATAAATGTTAGTTCTCCATTCCATCTTTGCTTTCTTCATTCCATCATTGTGATTCCTGTGGCATTAACATAATAGCATGGCTACCAAAGAGAATACTGGGAAATGTGACAGAAAACAGAGATAAGCCCACATTTCCATAACATGTGAGTAATGTTGTGTACGGGAGGAGGGAATTGTGTGATGGAGCTGGAAGAGCGGAGAAACATCATTGCCAGCTTCCTGTTAACTGAGAAGAGATAGGCAAGATATCATCACTATGTCCTGCACTTCATGTGCTTCCCATCCTTTTATAATACTTGCCTCTGACATGGTTCAGATATTTGTCCCCTCTAAAGGTTATGTTGAGATGGGATTCCCAGTGCTGGAGGGGGTGCCTAGTGGGATGTCTTTTCATCATTGAGGTGGATCCCTCATGAATGACTTGGTGTCATCCTGTTGAAAAGAGTTTGTATTCCTCTTCTCTCTCTTGTTCCCTCTCCAGCCATGTGACGTGCCTGATTCCTCTCTGCTTTTGACTTGATTAGAAGCTCTCTGAAGTACCCACTGGAAGCAGATACTGGCACTTTGCTTCTTGTACACCCTGTAGAGCCGTGAGCCAAATTCTTTATAAATTACCCATCTAAATGTAATTTAGCAGAACAAAACAGCCTAATATCCTGTCTATTTCTTGCTCTTTCTTACCCGATTCCTCTTCCTTCTGGTGTAACATCAGAGAAGGGTAAGTACTCACTGCCTGAGAAACAGGAGCTGATGGAGAAACACCAAGTGAGATATTAAATCTGTTTGATTGGGGTCCCTTCACAGGGATACTTGTACATTATTACTCTTCAACCGAGGTATTTCTTACAACAGGCTGACAATACCCAATCTTCCCAAATACCAGGAATACTCTGGAGTTTAAGTGTGATCCCATGTGGACAAACAATTTGAGGATTTAGGTGGGAAGCAAGAACCAGTGCACTTTATGGTAATTACATTAACAGAAACATTCATGGTGGCTCAGAACCTTGTATTGTCACCATTAAATTAATAGTATTGTAATATAAGCTGTTGAAGTCATGATTTTTCCAAGTGTGGTCCATGGAACACTTCCTTAACATCCTCAAGGTTTGCTTTATAAAACAGCACATATATGAGTCCACAATAACTCTGACTCTATTACAGGGAAGTGGGTTGGAATTTGTCAACATTTTGAGTTCTTTCTCCAGTGGGTTCTGGTACTCAATGAAATTTGAGAAGCCCTGCCGTGGATTTGCAACAAAGTTCATTAAAATATTAAATCCTCAGGTGTCTAATTTCATTGTCTGTTGTCCCTGATACTCAACATTAAAAATGTGTCTTCACTGGTCTGTCAAATAGGTAACTAGTAAATTTTGATTCAGTGAATTATATGTGAGGTGCTGAATGAGACACTGGGATAACAGCACGGAAAACAAGGCAGGCAGGGACCCTGGAGTCATTCTAAAGTGGTAAACACTCTAGTAAAGAGTAAAACAATCATAAACTGGGCAATGTCACATGAGATTTTGTGAATAGTAGAATGTGACAGGGATAGGGATTATCATAGACAGGGCTGTGCATGAATCTCTCTGGAAGTGAGGTTTGAGCTGAGTCCTGAAGGACAAGAAGCAGCCAGGCCTGGACAGGAGATTTTATCAGTATCTCTGTGCTGTCAGGAGACACCAATTGATCTAGGAGCCGAGGAGAAGCTGGAGTGACTGGAACCTGGCAGACAATGTGCAGGCAGATGGGAGGTGAGCTTCAAATGGCAGACAGGAATGACATAGTTTCAGTCTTTTAAGGAGTTGGATTTTACTTGGAGTGTGACAGGTGCGAGTATAGAACTGACACGATCTGGTGCCTACTCTCAGAAGGGGTCTCTGGCCACTGTGTGGAGAATGCACTGGAGAGAGATAAGATAGTATGTGAGGATAACCATGAGGAGAATTTCTCAGAAGTCCAGAGGAGGGACTCGGGAAAATGGATCCAGGGCTGCAGCCATGCACAGAGGGAAGTGTGAACAGGATGTGCTTTGAGGTAGTGGGGGTGGCACCTTCAGTGTCTGTATGTGTAGGGTGTGTGGGGTAAGACAGAATTAAGCATGACCTCTTAGCTATCTGTTGGCCAGGTGGAACAATGTTTTCCTAAGATCAGCTGTTCCATGTGCTTCTGAGACATTCTGCAGTTAGGCCATCCAACAGTGAATGTAGTGAAAATTAGTAATTTTAACAATTCATAGGCTGATGAACAGGAGTCACCTATTAGATGGTTAAGCTTCATTAAAAGCGGATGAAAAATATAAAACTATGAAAACTGTCAAAATCTCCCCTTGCAAGTATTTATACAACAGTTCACAATATTGATCTTCTCATATGTTCTTAGCCAGGTTCTAAGGGTTTTCATGTAATGTAGGTCATTATAAAAGTTTTGAGATACACAGAACTCAGGAAACCTAAAATCATAAAATCAGCATGGATGGAAGCAAATGAAGCCCTCATAGCCACACTGAAAAGCCATCCAGTCTTAAATTTGCATGGGTTGATCTGAAATGACACCATGAACTGTGTTCTTTGGAAGTGAAATAACAGATCATAACACAGTCTGTCTGAAAACTTTTGCAGTGATCCACGTATTAATTCTCAAAGCAACAATCCACAATGTTAGGAGGATTTTTTTCCCAGTTTTACAGAAGGGACAACTGAGGCATAGATAATTTTGTTTACAAAATCATCAGTTAGACAGAACCACATGTGTTCTAATGTCTCTGCAATATAATTTTTTAAATTATGAGATTCCTTCCATTTATGCTGATAAAACCAAAACAAATCAATGTTTGTTTTAAAACATTTTGTAAA
>NW_003852996.1:9604-10739 GCF_000181295.1 Otolemur garnettii
GCCGAGCCTTAACTTTTACTTTTTAACTCATTCATTTCTGTTTCAACTTTATTCATTCTCATGGCATTCCCTTAGTTTACTTTGTGCTCCTTTATCTGGCAATTTGAATTGAATGTTTAGTTGATTTATCTTTATTTTTATTGATGTAGGTATTGAATGCATAAACATATTCTCTGACCACTGCTCTAGCTATAAATATTTTTAGCTTTAATTATTCCCATTGTAGTGCATAATTTAATATTTTTTCAAATTTTGGAATAAGGCTGGGGTACGTATGATTAAGGCTACTTTTTTTATGGTTTTCAAGGTAATGTCTGATTTGTAGTTGAGTCCTGTAACCACAAAGTGAGCCATATACTCCTACATTGTACACATTAGCTGGGAACTCACCTAACCCTCTGCCCCTCCCCTTCTTCAATTTATTTACTTATTCATTTATGTTTTTGAGACAGAGTCTCTCTCAGTCGCCCTAGGGTTGAATTCTGTGGTTCATAGCTCACAGTAACCTCAAACTCTTGGTCTCAAGCGATTCTTTTGCCTCGGTCTCCTGAGTAGCTGGGAATACAGGTGCCCACCATTACCAGCTAGTTGTTCTATTTTTAGTAGAGATAGGTTCTCACTCTCGCTCAGGCTGGTCTGGAAGTCCTGAGCTCAGGCTATCAACCCACCCCATCCTCCGAGAGTGCTAGGATTATAGGTGTGAGTCACCAAGCCTGACCTATTGTTAAGATTCCAATTCTTCCCAATCCGATCTATAGATACAATGTAAACTCAAACACAGTAAGAATCCTACAAAACATATTTTAAGAGATATTAACACATTCATTCCAAAATTCACATGGAAATATTGGAAATAACTGGGACATGAAAACAACTTTATTTTCACTTATTCATTTATTGTTATTCTTTTTTTTATTGAATGGTAACTATGTACATTAATGCACTTCTGGGGTATTTATTGTTATTCTTTTTTTTTTTTGAGACAGTCTCAAGCTGTCACCCTGGATACAGTGCCCTGGCATCATAGCTCACAGCAACCTCTAACTCGGGCTCAAGTGATCCTCTTGCTTCAGTTTTTCTATTTTTAGTAGAGACGGGGTCTTACTTTTTCTCAGGCTGGTCTCAAACTCATGAG
>NW_003852996.1:11178-15142 GCF_000181295.1 Otolemur garnettii
ACACACACACACACACACAAAGGCAACTCAGTGGAGAAAGGATAGTCTTTTCAACAACTATGCTGGGAGAAGTGGATATCTGTGTTCACAAATATAAACTGTAAGCCAAATATAATACCATTTAGAAAGTTAGTCCAAAATGGGTCATAGATCTAAGTAGACATGAAACCTAAAGCTACACGACTTCTACCCCAGAATGCAGGAGAAAATTTCTATGACCTAAGGTTCAGTAAGGATTTCATCAATGAGACAACAAAGCTGCAACCCATAGCTGATGGAATTCATAAATTGGGCTTCTTCAACATTAACTACTTTGGCTCTTCTCTAAGACACTGTTGAGATGATAAAAAGACAAGCCCCTGGCTGGGAGAACATGTTTGAATATCATTTATCTCGAAACAACTAGAACACAGAAAATCATACAAAAGTCAGAAGGCGGAAAAGAAACACTCCAGTAAGTAAACAGATGAAAGACTTGACTAAACACTCCACCACAGAAGATATACAAATGTTAAGTGTGCATGTGAATACATGTTCAGCATCATTAACCATTAGGGAAAGAAAGCTAAAGCCTATAATGAGATACTATTACATTCCGGAAAAATAACCTAATTAAACGAGACTGGCCACACCCAGCATTGGCAAGCGTCTGGAGGATACGGCTCTCATACACTGTATTCACACTGTTTTCATTGGTGGCAATGAAGAATGCACATACTTGTGCACATACTTGGCAATGGCTTGGCAGTTTCTACAGTGTTAATCTTACATCTTTCATATGATCCAGCCAATGAGCCCATGAAAGAGAAAGCATATTTCCACGGAAAGATTTATTCACAAACATTCACAGCACTTGTATTTACAACAGCTGCAAATTGGAATTAACTATAATGTCTATCAAGAAGTGTATGAATACTAAAACTTTTGGTATAGCCATATATTGGAATACTATTCAACAATCAAACAAAAACCCATTAAATACATTAACATACATATGCAATAAAATGAACAAATCTAAATATAAATAAGACAGCCTCTGGTTAATAAAACCTTGTATGATTCAATTTCAATACATTTCTAGGACTTGAAAAATAATCTATGGTGACAGACATACCGTATTGACTGGGGGACAGTGTGGTGGGAAAGGCAGGTAGCCCAGTCATTACAGAACTAAAATTGGGATGTCCTGGGAAGTAATAATGATATTTAGAGACATCTGGTTATTTTAGGGAATGGAGCTGAGTGTCATCGTAGGACAAACTATAAGGCAATTCTTAGTTTTGCAAATACTGAATTCTTGTACATGACAATTTTTTTTGAAACTAAATGTATTTTGGGTGGCGCCTATGGCTCAATGACTAGGGCTCCAACCCCATATACTGAGGGTGACAGATTCAAGCCTGGCCTCGGCCAAACTGCAACAAAAAAATAGCCAGGCATTTGTGTCTGGCACCTGTAGTCCCAGCTACTCGAAAGGCTGAGGCAAGAGGATCACCTAAGCCCAAGAGTTGGAGGTTTCTGTGAGCTGTGGTGCCATCATATTCTATGGATGGTGACAAAGTGAGACTCTGTCTCAAAAAAAAAAAAAAAAGAAAAGAAACGAAATGTATTTTAAAAGAAAACAAAATACAAAATAACTCTCTTCAGAAAAAGGAAATATTTAATCTTTTCCCCACAGATTAGAACATGCTTTTTCATAGAACATACTTTTTTTTTTTTATATATAATGGTAACTATGTACATTAATGCAATTCTGGGGCACAGTGTGGTGTTTTCACATACAATTTGAAACATTTCCATCAAACCGGTTAACACAGCCTTCATGTCATTTTCTTAGTTATTGTGTTAACACGTTCATATTCTACTCTTAGAAAGATTCACTTGTACCCTTGTAAGATAAACCACACAAGTGATCCCTCCAGTCCCCCCCACCCATTCCCTCCTCCCCTCTCCCTCCTCCCTCCCTGTATTCTTAGGCTGTTATTGGGTTATAGCTTTCATATCGATGTGTGTGTTTACATACTTAGGATTTACTTTACAAAGTGTTCATTAGACTGGGATTGCAGTGCAGGAGGTGGGAATGGATTATCACAGTGAGAAAGATACAGAGAAAGCTACACCTCTGAAGGGTCATTTGGAAATTCCACATTTCTCTAATTCTCTCTTGTGACTTATTACTCTGAGTTATTCTTTATAATGCTCTTTCTTTTGAGCAGAGAGAATTCATATTGGAAGTGCAATCATAGAAAGAATTTTTTCCTCACCATCACTGCAAAAGCCCAAGAGCCCAAATGTTCTCAATCAAACCCACCCACCCACTTCTAGGAACACGTCAACTGAGGCGATCGATCTACCACCCAAAATTTCCCTTTCTCCAATACACTGTGCTACCAAATTCTCTGAATTCCCTTGAACCTCAAAATTCCAAGTATCAAATCCAACGCCAGGAGTCAAACCTGAATGAAAAAGCAGATGAGGTCCCCTCTGCCAGTGCTAGGTTTCCTCTTCTCAATAATAATAATATTTATAATTGTAATAACACTAATAAAGAATCCTGGTTCTCTGTAATTATGGAAAAGGAAAGACTTTTTGTCAGGATCATTGCCTCCTCTTCCTAGTTCCCACCTCAACATCCTTCTACCAATAAGGACTTCCCTTCCACCAAGGGCTAGACCGTAGGTGACACCTCTACCACTCGCTTCTAGAGTGCTCTGTAACCACGCTCTAACCAGACCAGCCCTGGGCAGGGGAAGGGGCAGAAGATACAGAGACAGGAAGGTGCTCACTCGTGCAGGGCATGACATGGGGCCTCTGCAGCATCCTAATTCTAGATCCCGTGCCCACTCACTGCTGCCTTGCCTCAGCCTCCAACCCCAACCCAGGCCTTCGATGCTGGTGGACTGGGTGAAGCAGGACCTGCCTGGGATGATGGCCCAGGAGACAGGGGAGGAGGGTGCTCTTTCACTGTCAGTGATTCAATCTCAACTCGTGGAAGGACTGCAACTGGAGGCCTTCCACCACTGCGCCAGTCCATTCCGAAAAGAAAAAAATTCATGTTCCTAATTTTCTTGTGTAACTCCAGTCACCAGAATAAGGTTACAGGCCATGAACTGCACACTCAGGACGCTGCTCATCTGCCTGGTGTACACGCACACAAGCTCGCTGGAGGAGCCGATGGTAGGTGCACTGCGGTAAGTGTTCCTGATGTCCCAGACGCACACAAAGTTGTCCATGGAGGCAGAGGCAATTAAGCCGCTGTCTGGACTGAAGGTGAGGCTGGTGATACTGTCTGTGTGGCCTTTCAGTTCTTTATAAAAGGTCCCAGAATCCAAGTCCCACAGCTTCAACAGCTGGTCCTCACCTGCAGACTCCAAGTACTTACCATTGGGACAGAAGGCAAGAGAAAGCACAGTGCCACAGTGGCCTCTGAAGAGACTCCACTGAATTGCCCTGCTGGGTGCTCCACAGCCTCACAGTCTTGTTGGTGAAGCCTGTAGCTAAGTAGTTCAGATTCGGGTGGAATTTGACACAGTCCACATCTGCCAGGTGTCCTGCATATATCCTCAGTGGGTGCATCCCATCAAATGACCACAGGCTGGCGGTGCATTCGAGTGACCCACTGGTGAAGTATAGACTACATGGGCTGATGTCCCGGTCCCACACAAGGTAGGCACGTCCTTGGTACAACACAGTGTTGGTGACACTCCCTAGGTCCCAGAATCGAATGGACATGTCCTCAGAACAAGAGAGCAACCCTGAGCTGTCTTCGAGGAACCTCATGCTATACACCGGTCCACAGTGTCCCCACAGTATCTTCATCTCTGGGCCAGCATTGGCATCCTCATCATCATCCTCTTCCAGAATGTCACAAGCCAAGTGGATGTGGGACACATCTACTTGACGGGGCCCTGATTTTCACTTCTTGAATCATAAACTCCAAAGTTTAATGCAAGAGTTGTCAAAC
>NW_003852996.1:15243-17550 GCF_000181295.1 Otolemur garnettii
GCAGCTGCTCTGTGTTACAGAAGGCAGAGAAGCAGATGGTAATGTGGGAGGAAGGTCCATCCTTGACGTGCTCAGTGTTCTCCCGCAGGACATCCAGGGCGGCCTCATTCTGTAGAATAGTGCTAAGCAGAGCACATCGGGGGCTCTAAGCCATTGACCTCCGAGAGAGGAGAGAGGAGCTGACACTGGCACAGAGCTGGTCATCTTTTCTCTTGACAGGTTGCACATCAGGATGAATATGTAAGGTAAGGTCTTTGCACAGGGCGGTATTTTCACTTTGGAGGTAGCGGATAAGGTAGTTGTAGCTGTCTTCCTGGAGAGGGAAGACATACTTGTTATCTAGGAATGCTCAGATCTTGAAGTTACACAGGATGTCCTGGATGGTCTGAGTGTTCTGAAGCTGCTCAATGACATCCTTCTGGCTAGCATTCTGCAGAAACATTCCATGGAAGCGGCTGTAAAAACTTTCCACTGTGCTCTTGGTACTGTTCTGGATCAGGTTGAGATGGAGGTAGACAAAGAGAGGATAGAGGAGAGGCATCACTTGGGGGCTGTGCTGGGAATCAGAATCAGGGAGAAAATGCCGCAATTGTCCAAATTGTGCTTCGTATTGATAGGGCTCTGCCTGGCAAAGGGCTAGAGACACTATGTGAGCACAACCAGATTCTGACTGAACTGTTCGCTTGGCCACCATCTCCTCAGCAGTCTGGGAGAGCCGCAGCCCTTGCTTCAAGGCACCATCTGAGCCCGAGTATTGCTGGGGTTTGAGGTAGCATGACATTTCTGTCTGAATGTGCTTGGTCCACACTGGTTTCATGATTGAACATACCTGATGACTCTGGTTGGCCCAGTCACTGCTGCAACCTCTGGACTGCTTCTCCTTCTGTGGTCTCTGCTGTCAGTTCTTGGTCCCCCAGGCAGCTCAGCTGGGCCTCCGAGACCCACCACCCCTGTGAGGCCCTGGGAGGCAGCTCCATGACTGACTGACAGCGAGCAGGCGGCCTGTACCTGACATTTTAACAATGTGAACACTTGCCAAACTTTTGAGGGTCTTAGAAAAATGCATTGCAAAATGGATAAAAACCTGCAAACCACAGAAGGCTGCATAGTAATCATCTCAAACTTCTAGGAAGATCTTCTAACCAACTGCATGTATCAAAGAGATATACTTGGGAATCAATGGGCATTATTATTTAAGTAGTCAGAGAATTGGCTTGGCACCCGTTTCTCAGCGAGTAGGGTGCCAGCCACATACACCAAGCTGGCGTGTTCGAGTCCGGCCAGGCCTGCCAAACAACAATGACAATTGCAACCAAAAAGTAGCTGGCGCTGTGGTGGGCACCTGTAGTCCCAGCAACTTGGGAGGCTGAGGCAAGAGAATCACTTCAGCCGAAGAGTTTGAGGTTTCTGTCAGCTGTGATGCCACAGCAATCTTCCCAAAGTGAAATAGTGAAACTCTGTCTCAAAAAAAAAAAAAAAAATAGTCAGAAAAGTCATTAATTAATTACTGCAAATCATGTTAAACATTAAGCTCCTTACCTAAGGGAAAAATTCATTCTTTAATTCCAAAATAAGACATCTCTCAGATGGCCCTCAAGAGTAACTACAAAGCCTGTAGGTACTGATGGGAAGGAATGCCATCTCCTAAGGCTCTTCTCCAATGATGACATCAAAGTAGCTTTTTTACTTTTACACTATTTTCTGAGTTTCGTTGGAGCCATCCCACAACATGCTTTGTTCAGATCTATGAACTCACTAGAATCAGGTGCCATATTCCACCTGGGATGGAAGTGTCTGGGTCTCCTGAGGACTGTTTCCATTCAAATCTGGAGAAACTTCTGTAGCCATCATGATGCAAATGCTTAGAACTTACATCCTTCAGACACCTGACTGATAGTTCAGTCATAGAAGTCCAGTCACCTGCAAGGAGAGCTAGCAGGAGAGAAACAGAATGCCCATTTTACAGAGAGGGAGGCTGGAATCAGACAAGATCGTTACCTGTCTGATCCTCTCATGCCCACCTTCACAAGGAAAGTAGCAGCAGAACACCCTGGAGCAGGATGCCACCCTCACTGGGGCCAGGAGGGTCCCACCTATCCCTCAAGAGACAGGGAAGAAGAAAGTCCCAAAGCAGGCATGAAGGGAATTGGACCTGGGATCACTTCGTCTCACCATATCTGAATCTAGGGAGATTCAGCTGCAATGGTGGGCACCTGCCCCTCAGGTAAATCTAAACACCTGAAAGTAGGTCCCTGCTCCTCTTACCAGGCCACTCTAGGTTTTTTCTGTCTTTCTTTTTTTTCTCTC
>NW_003852997.1:0-2302 GCF_000181295.1 Otolemur garnettii
CTCAGTGAGACAGGGAGGGGAGTAGAGGGTATAACTAAGGGATGACTGTAGTGAGCACCCATGACATCTCAGTGAGACAGGAAGGGGAGTAGAGGGCATAACTAAGGGATGACTGTGATTAACACCCATGAGATCTCAGTGAGACAGGAGGGGAGTAGAGGTTATAACTAAGGGATGACTGTGATGAGGATATATGAGATCTCAGTGAGAGAGGGAGGGGAGTAGAGTGTATGACTAAGGGATGACTGTGATGACCATTCATAAGATCTCAGTGAGACAAGGAGGGGAGTAGACGGTTTAACTAAGGGATAACTGTGATAACCACCCATGAGAGCTCAGTCAGACAGGGATTAAGCAGAGGGTATAACTAAGGGATGACAGTGATGATCACCCATGAGAGCTCAGGGAGACAGGGAGGGGAGCAGAGGGTATAACTAAGGGATGACTGTGATGAGCACCCATGAGATCTCAGTGAGACAGGGAGACGAGCAGAGGGTATATCTAATGGATGACTGTGATGAGCACCGATGAGATCTCAGTGAGACAGGAAGGGGAGTAGAGGGTATAACTAAGGGACGACTGTGATGAGCACCAATGAGATCTCAGTGAGACAGGGAGACGAGCCGAGGGTATAACTAAGGGATGACTGTGATGAGCACCCATGATATCTCAGTGAGACAGGGACGGGAGAAGAGGGCATAACTAAGGGATGACTGTGATGAGCACCCATGAGATCTCAGTGAGACAGGGAGGGGAGCCGAGACTATAACTAAGGGATGACTGTGATGAGCACCCATGAGATCTCACTGAGACAGGGAGGGGAGTAGAGTGTATAACTAAGGGATGACTGTTATGACCACCCATGAGATCTCATTGAGACAGGGAGGGGAGTAGAGGGTATAACTAAGGGATGACTGTGACGACCACCAATGAGAGATCAGTGATACAGGGAGGGGAGCAGAGGGTATAACTAAGGGATGACTGTGATGACCACCCATGAGATCTCAGTGAGATAGGGAGGGGAGTAGAGGGTATAACTAAGGGTTGACTGTGATGACCAACCATCAGATCTCAGTGAGACAGGGAGGGGAGTAGAGGGTATAACTAAGGGATGACTCTGATGACCACCTAGGACATCTCAGTGAGACAGGGAGGGGAGTAGAGGGCATAACTAAGGGATGAGTGTGATGAGCACCCATGAGAGCTCAGTGAGACAGGGAGAGGAGTAGAGCGTACAACTAAGGGATGACTGTGATGACCACCCATGAGATCTCAGTGAGACAGGGAGGGGAGCAGAGGGTAAAACTAAGCGATGACTGTGATGACCAACCATGAGATCTCACTGAGACAGGGAGGTGAGCTGAGGGTATGACTAACGGATGACTGTGATGACTACCCATGAGAGCTCAGTGAGAGAGGGAGGTGAGTAGAGGGTATGATTAAGCGATAAATGTGATGAGCACCCATAAGATCTCAGTCAGACAGGGAGCCAAGCAGAGTGTATAACTAAGGGATGACTGTGATGAGCACCCATGAGATATCAGTGAGACAGGGAGGGGAGCCGAGGGTATAACTAAGGGATGACTGTGATGAGAACCCATGCGATCTCAGTGAGACAGGGATGTGAGCAGAGGGTATAACTAAGGGATGACTGTGATGACCACCCATGAGATCTCAGTGAGACAGGGAGGGGAGTAGAGGGTATAACTAAGGGATGACTGTGATGACCACCCATGAGATCTCAGTGAGACAGGGAGGGGAGTAGAGGGTATAACTAAGGAATGACTGTGATGACCACCCATGAGATCTCAGTAAGACAGGGAGGGGAGTAGAGGGTATAACTAAGTGATGACTGTGATGACCACTCAGGAGAGATCAGTGACACACGGAGGGGATTAGAGGGTATAACTAAGGGATGACTGTGATGACGACCCATGAGATCTCAGTGAGAAAAGGAAGGGAGTACAGGGTTTAACTAAGGGATAACTCTGATGACCACCCATGAGAGCTCAGTCAGACAGGGATCAAGCAGAGGGTATAACTGAGGCATGACAGTGATGATCACCCATGAGAGCTCAGGGAGACAGGGAGGGGAGCAGAGGGCATAACGAAGGGATGACTGTGATGAGCACCCATGAGATCTCAGAGAGAGGGAGACGAGCAGAGGGTATAAATAATGGATGGCTGTGATGAGCACCCATGAGATCTCAGTGAGACAAGGAGACGAGCAGAGGGTATAACTAAGGGATGACTGTGATGAGCTCCCATGATATCTCAGTGAGACAGGGACGGGAGTAGAGGG
>NW_003852997.1:3120-5850 GCF_000181295.1 Otolemur garnettii
GAGCAGAGGGTATAACTAAGGGATGACTGTGATGAGCACCCGTGAGATCTCAGTGAGACAGGGAGGGAAGTAGAGGGCATAACTAAGGGATGACTCGGATGAACACCCATGAGATCTCAGTGAGACAGGGAGACGAGCAGAGTGTATGACTAAGGGATCACTGTGATGACCACACATGAGATCTCAGTTAGTCAGGGAGGGGAGTAGAGGGTATAGCTAAGGGATGACTGTGAGGACCACCCATGAGATCTCAGTGAGACAGGGAGGCGAGCAGAGGGTATAACTGAGGGATGACTGTGGTGACCACACATGAGAGCTCACTGAGATAGGGAAGGGAGTAGAGGGTATAACTAAGGGATGAGTGTGATGACCACCCATCAGAGCTCAGTGCGACAGGTACGGGAGTAGGGGGTATAACTAAGGGATGACTGTGATGACCACCGATGGGAGCTCAGTGAGACAGGGAGGGGAGTAGAGGGTATAACTAAGAGATGTCTGTGATGACCACCCATGAGAGCTCAGTGAGACAGAGAGGGGAGTAGAGGGTATAACTAAGGGATGACTGTGATGACCACCAATTAGATCTCAGTGAGACAGGAGGGGAGTAGAGGTAATAATTAAGGGATGACTGTGATGAGCACCCATGAGAGCTCAGTGAGACAGGGAGGGGAGTAGAGTGTATAACTAAGGGATGACTGTGATGACCACCCATGAGAGCTCAGTAAGGCAGGGAAAGGAGCATAGTGCATAACTAAGTGATGACTGTGATGACCACCCATGAGAGCTCAGTGAGACAGGGAGGTAACCAGAGGTTATAACTAAGGGATGACTGTGATGACCACCCTTGAGAGCTCAGTGAGGCAGGGAAAGGAGCATAGGGTATAACTAAGTGATGACTGTGATGACCACCCACGACAGCTTAGTGAGACAGGGAGGGGAATAGAGGGTATAACTAACGGATGACTGTGATGAGCTCCCATGAGAGCTCAGTGAGACAGGGAGGTGAGTAGAGGGTATAACTAAGAGATGACTGTCATTACCACCCATGAGATTGAGTGAGACAGGGAGGGGAGTAGATGGTATAACTAAGGGATGACTGTGATGACCACCCATGAGAGCTCAGTGAGACAGGGAGGGGAGTAGAGGGTATAACTAAGGGATGACTGTGATGACCACCCATGAGATCTCATTGAGACAGGGAGGGGAGCAGAGGGTATAACTAAGGTATGACTGTCATCTACACCCATTAGATCTCAGTGAGACATGGAGGGGAGCAGAGGGTATAACTAAGGGATGACTGAGATGAGCACCATGAGAACTCAGTGACACAGGGAGGGGAGTAGAGGGTATAACTAAGGGATGACTGTGATGACCACACATGAGATATCAGTTAGAGAGGGAGGGGAGGAGAGGGTATAGCTAAGGGATGACTGTGATGACCACCCATGAGATCTCAGTGAGACAGGGAGGGGAGTACAGGGTTTAACTAAGGGATGACTGTGATAACCACCCATGAGAGATCAGTGAGACAGGGATGAAGCAGTGGGTATAACTAAGGGATAACAGTGATGATCACCCATGAGAGCTCAGGGAGACAGGGAGGGGAGGAGAAGGTATAACTGAGGGATGAATGTGATGGGCACCTATGAGATCTCATTGAGACAGGGAGACAAGCAGATGGTATAACTAAGGGTTGACTGTGATGACCACCCATGTCATCTCAGTGAGACAGGGAGGGGAGTAGAAGGTATAACTAAGGGATGACTGTGATGACCACCCATGAGAGCTCAGTGAGACAGCGAGGCGAGCAGAGGGTATAACTAAGGGATGACTGTGATGAGCACCATGAGATCTCAGTGAGACAGGGAGGGGAGCAGAGGGTATAACTAAGGGATGACTGTGATGAGCACCCATGAGATCTCAGTGAGACAGGGTAGAGAGCAGAGGGTATAACTAAGGGATGACTGTGATTAGCACCCATGAGATCTCAGTGAGACAGGAAGGGGAGTAGAGGGTAAAACTAAGGGATGACTGTGATGACCACCAATGAGAACTCAGTGAGACAGGGAGGTGAGTACAGGGTATATCTAAGGGAAGACTGTGATGACCACCCATGAGATCTCAGTGAGACAGCGAGGGGAGCAGAGGGCATAACTAAGGGATCACTGTGATGAGCACCCATGAGATCTCAGTCAGAAAGGGAGGAGACTAGAGCATATAACCAAGGGATGACTGTGATGACCACCCATGAGAGCTTAGTGAGAAAGGGAGGGGAGTATAGGGTATGACTAAGTGATGACTGTGATGATCACCCATGAGATCTCATTGAGACAGGGAGGGGAGTAGAGGGTATAAGTAAGGGATGACTGTGATGACCACCCATGAGGGCTCAGTGAGACAAGGAGGGGAGTAGAGGGTATAACTAAGGGATGACTGTGATGAGCACCGATGCCATCTAGTGAGACAGGGAGGGGAGTAGAGGGTATAACTAAGGGATGACTGTGATGGCCACCATTGAGAGCTCAGTGAGCCAGGGAGAGGAGTACAGGGTATAACTAAGGATGACTGTGATGACCACACATGAGATATCAGTGAGAGAGGGAGGGGAGTAGAGGGTATAACTAAGGGAAGACTGTGATGACCACCCATGAGAGATCAGTGAGACAGGGATGAAGCAGAGGGTATAACTAAGGGATGACAGTGATGATCACCCATGAGAGCTCAGGGACA
>NW_003852997.1:7483-9290 GCF_000181295.1 Otolemur garnettii
GTGATGAGCACCCATGAGATCTCAGTGATACAGGGAGGGGAGCAGAGGGTATAACTAAGGGATGACTGTGATGACCACCCATGAGATCTCAGTGATACAGGGAGGGGAGTAGAGGGTATAACTAAGTGATGACTGTGATGACCACCCATGAGATCTCAGTGAGACAGGGTGTGGAGTAGAGGGTATAACTAAGGGATGACTGTGATGAGCACCCTTGCGATCTTAGTGAGACAGGGAGGGTAGTAGAGGGTATAACTAAGGGATGACTGTGATGACGACCCATGACAGCTCAGTGAGACAGGGAGGCAAGTAGAGGGTATAACTAAGGGATGACTGTGATCAGCACACATGAGATCTCAATGAGACAGGGAGGGGAGTAGAGGGTATAAGTAAGGGATGACTATAATGAGCACCCATGAGATCTCAGTGAGACAAGGTGGGGAGTAGAAGGTATAACTAAGGGATGACTGTGATGAGCACCCATGCGATCTCAGTGAGACAAGGAGGGGAGCAGAGGGTATAAGTAAGGGATGACTGTGATGACCACCCATGAGATCTCAGTGATACAGGGAGGGGAGTAGAGGGTATAACTAAGGGATGACTGTGATGACCACCCATGAGATCTCAGTGAGACAGGGTGTGCAGTAGAGGGTATAACTAAGGGATGACTGTGATGAGCACCCTTGCGATCTTAGTGAAACAGGGAGGGGAGTACAGAGTTTAACTAAGGGATGACTGTGATGACGACCCATGAGAGCTCAGTGAGAGTGGGAGGCGAGAAGAGGGTATAACTAAGGGATGACTGTGATGAGCACCCATGCGATCTCAGTGAGACAAGGAGGGGAGCAGAGGGTATAAGTAAGGGATGACTGTGATGAGCACCCATGCGATCTCAGTGAGACAGGGAGGGGAGTATAGGGTATAACTAAGGGATGACTGTGATGACCAAACATGAGAGCTCAGTGAGATACGGAGGCGAGCAGAGGGTATAACTAAGGGATGACTGTGATGAGAAACCATGAGATCTCCGGAGACATGGAGGGGAGTAGACGGTATAACGAAGGGATGACTGCGATGACCACCCATGAGATATCAGTGAGACAGAGAGAAGAATAGAGGGTATAACTAAGGGATGACTGTGAAGACCACCCATGAGAGCTCAGTGAGACAGGGAGGGGAGAAGAGGGTATAACTATGATGACCACCCATGAGATCTCAGTGACACAGTGAGTGGAGTAGATGGTATAACTAAGGGATGACTGTGATGACCACCCATGAGATCTCAGTGAGACAGGGAGGGGAGTAGAGGGTATAACTAAGGGTTGACTGAGATGACCAACCATCAGATCTCAGTGAGACAGGGAGGGGAGTAGAGGGCATAACTAAGGGATGACTCTGATGACCACCCATGAGATCTCAGTGAGACAGGGAGGGGAGTAGAGGGCATAACTAAGGGATGATTGCGATGAGCACCCATGAGAGCTCAGTGAGACAGGCAGGGGAGTAGAGCGTACAACTAAGGGATGACTGTGATGTCCACCCACGAGATCTCAGTGAGACAGGGAGGGGAGCAGAGGGTAAAACTAAGCGATGACTGTAATGACCAACCATGAGATCTCAGTGAGACAGGGAGGTGAGCTGAGGGTATGACTAAGGGATGACTGTGATGACCACCCATGAGATCTCAGTGAGAGAGGGAGGGTAGTAGAGGCTATAACTAAGGGATGACTGTGATGACCACCCATGAGATCTCAGTGAGACAGGGAGGGGAGTAGAGGGTATAACTAAGGAATGACTGTGATGACCA
>NW_003852997.1:9866-12856 GCF_000181295.1 Otolemur garnettii
TGTGATGACCATTCATGAGATCTCAGTGAGACAAGGAGGGGAGTACAGGGTTTAACTAAGGGATAACTGTGATGACCACCCATGAGAGCTCAGTCAGACAGGGATCAAGCAGAGGGTATAACTAAAGGATGACAGTGATGATCACCCATGACAGCTCAGCGAGACAGGGAGGGGAGCAGAGGGTATAACTAAGGGATGACTGTGATGAGCACCCATGAGATCTCAGTGAGACAGGGAGACAAGCAGAGGGTATAGCTAATGGATGACTGTGATGAGCACCGATGAGATCTCAGTGAGACAGGGAGGGGAGTAGAGGGTATAACTAAGGGATGACTGTGATGAGCACCCATGAGATCTCAGTGAGAGAGGGAGACGAGCAGAGGGTATAACTAAGGGATGACTGTGATGAGCACCCATGATATCTCAGTGAGACAGGGACGGGAGAAGAGGGCATAACTAAGGGATAACTGTGATGAGCACCCATGAGATTTCAGTGAATCAGGGAGGGGAGCTGAGGGTACAACTAAGGGATGAGTGTGATGAGCACCCATGAGATCTCAGTGAGACAGGGAGACGAGCAGAGGGTATAACTAAGGGATGACTGTGATGAGCCCCCATGAGATCTCAGTGAGACAGGAGGGGAACAGAGGATATAATTGAGGGATGACTGTAATGACCACCCATGAGAGCTCAGTCAGACAGGGAGGGGAGTAGAGTGTATAACTAAGGGATGACTCTGATGACCACCCATGAGAACTCAGTGAGCCAGGGAGGGGAGTATAGGGTGTAATTAAGGGATGACTGTGATGACCACCCATGAGATCTCAGTGAGACAGGGAGTGGAGTAGATAGTATAACTAAGGGATGACTGTGATGAGCACCCGTGAGAGATCAGTGAGACAGGGAGGGGAGTAGAGGATATAACTAAGGGTTGACTGTGATGACCACCCATCAGATCTCAGTGAGACAGGGAGGGGAGCAGAGGGAAAAACTAAGGGATGACTGTGATGACCACCCATGAGATCTCAGTGAGACAGGCAGGGGAGTAGAGGGCAAGACTAATGGATGACTGTGATGAGCACCCATCAGAGCACAGTGAGACAGGGAGGGGAGTAGGGCGTACAACTAAGGGATGAGTGTCATGACCACCCATGAGATCTCAGTGAGACATGGAGGGGAGCAGAGGGAAAAACTAAGGGATGACTGTGATGACCACCCATCAGATCTCAGTGAGACAGGGAGGTGAGCTGAGGGTATGACTAAGGGACAACTGTGATGACCACCCATGAGAGCTCAGTGAGACAGGGAGGTGAGAAGAGGGTATGACTAAGGGATAAATGTGATGAGCACCCATGAGATCTCAGTCAGACAGGAAGGCAAGCAGAGTGTGTAACTAAGGGATGACTGTTATGAGCACCCATGAGATCTCAGTGAGACAGGGAGGGGAGCCGAGGGTATAACTAAAGGATGACTGTGATTAACACCCATGAGATCTCAGTGAGACAGGGAGGGGAGTAGAGGGTATAACTAAGGGATGACTGTTATGACCACCCATGAGATCTCATTGAGACAGGGAGGGGAGTAGAGGGTATAACTATAGGATGACTGTGATTACCACCCATGAGAGATCAGTGACAGAGGGAGGGGAGTAGAGGGTATAACTAAGGGATGACTGTGATGACCACCCATGAGATCTCAGTGAGACAGGGAGGGGAGTAGAGGGTATATCTCAGGGATGACTGTGATGACCACCCATGAGATCTCAGTGAGACAGGGAGGGGAGGAGAGGGTATAACTAAGGGATGACTGTGATGAGCACTCATGAGATCTCAGTGAGACAGGGAGGGGAGTAGAGGGCATAACTAAGGGATGACTGTGATGAGAACCCATGAGACCTCAGTGAGACAGGGAGGAGAGTAGCGGGTTTAACTAAGGGATGACTGTGATGAGCATATATGAGATCTCAGTAAGAGAGGGAGGGAAGTAGAGGGTATAACTAAGGGATGACTGTGATGACCATCCATGAGATCTCAGTGCGACAGGGAGGGGAGTACAGGGTTTAACTAAGGGATGACTGTCATGACCACCCATGAGAGCTCAGTCAGACAGGGATCAAGCAGAGGGTATAACTAAGGGATGACAGTGATGATCACCCATGAGAGCTCAGGGAGACAGGGAGGCGAGCAGAGGGTATAACTAAGGGATGACTGTGATAAGCACCCATGAGATCTCAGTGAGACAGGGAGACGAGCAGAGGGTATAACTAAGGGATGACTGTGATGAGCACACATGAGATCTCAGTGAGACACGGAGGGGAGTAGAGGGTATAACGAAGGGTTGACTGTGATGACCACCCATGAGATCTCAGTGAGACAGGGAGGGGAGTATAGGGTTTAACTAAGGGATGACTGTGATGACCACCCATCAGAGCTCAGTCAGACAGGGATCAAGTAGAGGGTATAACTAAGGGATGACTGTGATGACCACCCATGAGATCTCAGTGAGACAGGAAGGGGAGTAGAGGATATAACTAAGGGATGACAGTGATTAGCACCCTTAAGATCTCAGTGATTCAGGGAGACGAGTAGAGGGTATAACTAAGGGATGACTGTGATGAGCACCCATCAGATCTCAGTGAGACAGGGAGGGGAGCAGAGGGTATAACTAACGGATGACTGTGATGAGCACCCATGAGATCTCAGTGAGACAGGGAGAAAAGGAGAGTGTATAACCAAGGGATGACTGTGATGAGCACCCATGAGATCTCAGTGAGACAGGGAGGGGAGTAGAGGGCATAACTAAGGGATAACTGTGATGAGCACCCATGAGATCTCAGTGAGACAGGAGGGGAGTAGAGGGTATAATTAAGGGATGAATCTGATGACCACACATGAGCGCTAAGTGAGACAGAGAGGGGAGTAGAGTGTATAACTAAGGGATGACTCTGATGACCACCCATGAGAACTCAGTGAGCCAGGGAGGGGAGTAGA
>NW_003852997.1:14412-17516 GCF_000181295.1 Otolemur garnettii
AGTGAGACAGGGAGGGGAGTAGAGGGTATAACTAAGGGATGACTGTGAAGACCACCCATGAGATCTCATTGACACTTGGACGGGATTAGAGGGTATATCTAAGGGTTGATTTTGATCACCACCCCTGAGAACTGAGTGAGACAGGGAGCGGAGCAGAGGGTATAACTAAGGGATGACTGTGATGACCAACCATGAGATCTCAGTGAGACAGGAATGGGAGTAGAGTGTATAACTAAGGGATGACTGTGATGAGCACACATGAGATCTCAGTGAGACAGGGAGAGGAGTAGAGGGTATAACTAAGGGATGACTGAGATGAGCTCCCACGAGAGCTCAGTGACATGCAGGGGAGCAGAGGGTATAACTAAGGGATGAATGTGATGAGCACCCATGAGATCTCAGTGAGACAGGGAGACGAGGAGAGGGTATAACTAAGGGATGACTGTGATGACCCCCAAGAGATCTAAGTGAGACAGGGAGGGGAGTAGAGGGTATAACTACGGGATGACTGTAATGACCACCCATTAGAGCTCAGTGAGACAGGGAGGCGAGATGAGGGTATGACTAAGAGATAACTGTGATGACCTCCGATGAGAGCTCAGTGAGACAGGGAGGGGAGTAGAGGGTATGACTAAGGAATAACTGTGATGAGCACCCATGAGATCTCAGTGAGACAGAGAGGGGAGTAGAGGATATAACTAAGGGATGAATGTGATGACCACCCATGAGAGCTCAGTGCGACAGGGAGGGGAGTAGAGAGTATAAGTACGGGATGACTGTGATGACCACCCATGAGATCCCAGTGACACAGGGAGGGGAACAGAGGGTATAACCAAGGGATGACTGTGATGACCACCCATGAGATCTCAGTGAGACAGGGAGGGGAGCAGAGGGTATAACTAAGGGATGACTGTGATGAGCACCCATGAGATCTCAGTGAGATAGGAGGGGAGTAGAGGGTATAATAAGGGATGAATCTGATGACCACCCATGAGCGCTCAGTGAGACAGGGAGGGGAGTAGAGTGTGTAACTAAGGGATGACTCTGATAACCACACATGAGAACTCAGTGAGCCAGGGAGGGGAGTAGAGGGTGTAATTAAGGGATGACTATGATGACCACCCATTAGATCTCAGTGAGACAGGGAGGGGAGTAGATGGTATAACTAAGGGATGACTGTGATTAGCACCCATGAGATCTCAGGGAGACAGGGAGGGGAGTAGAGGGTATAACTAAGGGATCACTGTGATGACCACCGATGAGAGCTCAGTTAGACAGGGATGCTAGCAGAGGGTATAACGAAAGGTTCACTGTGATGACCACCCATGAGATCTCAGTGAGACAGGGAGGGGAGTAGAGTGTATAAGTAAGGGATGTCTGTGATGACCACCCATGAGATCTCAGTGACACAGGGAGGGGAGTAGAGGGTATAGCTAAGGGATGACTGTGATGACCACCCATGAGAGCTCAGTGACACAGGGAGGGCAATAGAGGTTATAACTAAGGAATGACTGTGATGACCACCCATGAGAGCTCAGTGAGACAGGGAGGGGTGTAGAGGGTATATCTAAGGGATGACTGTGATGACCACCCATGAGATCTCAGAGAGACAGGGAGGGGAGTAGAGGGTATAACTAAGGGATGACTGTGATGAGCACCAATGAGATCTCAGTGAGACAGGGCGGGGAGTATAGGGCATAACTAAGGGATGACTGTGATGAGCACCAATGAGATCTCAGTGAGAGAGGGAGGGGAGTAGAGGGTATAACCTAGGGATGACTGTGATGACCACTCATGAGATCTCAGTGAGACATGGAGGGGAGTACAGGGTATAACTAAGGAATGACGGTGATGACCACCCATGAGAGCTCAATGAGACAGGGATGAAGCAGAGGGTATAACTAAGGGATGACAGTGACGGTCACGCATGAGGTCTCAGTGAGACAGGGAGGGGAGCAGAGGGTATAACTAAGGGATGCCTGTGATGAGAACCCATGAGATCTCAGTGATACAGGGAGAGGAGTAGAGGGCATAACTAAGGGATGACTGTGATGAGCACCCATGAGAGCTCAGTGAGACAGGGAGGGGAGTAGAGCATAGAACTAAGGGATGACTGTGATGACCACCCAAGAGAGCTCAGTGAGACAGGGAGGGGAGTAGAGCGTATAACTAAGGGATGACTGTGATGACCACCCATGAGATCTCAGTGACACTTGGACGGGAGTAGAGGGTATAACTAAGGGATGACTGTGATGACCACCCATGAGAACTCAGTGAGACTGGGAGGGGAGCAGAGGGTATAAATGAGGGATGACTCTGATGACCAACCATGAGATCTCAGTGAGACAGGAAAGGGAGTAGAGGGTATAACTAAGGGATGACTGTGATGAGCACACATGAGATTACAGTGAGAAAGGGAGAGGAGTAGAGGGTATAACTAACGGATGACTGAGATGAGCTCCCACGAGCGCTCAGTGACAGGCAGGGGAGCAGAGGGTATAACTAAGGGATGACTGTGATGAGCACCCATGGGATCTCAGTGAGACAGGGAGACGAGGAGAGGGTATAACTAAGGGATGACTGTGATGACCACCCAAGAGATGTAAGTGAGACAGGGAGGGGAGTAGAGGGCATAACTAAGGGATGACTGTGATGAGCACCCATGAGAGCTCAGTGAGACAGGGACGGGAGCAGAGGGTATAACTAAGGGATGACTGTAATGACCACCCATGACAGCTCAGTGAGACAGGGAGGCGAGCTGAGGATATGACTAAGGGATAACTGTGATGACCACCGATGAGAGCTCAGTGAGACAGGGAGGGGAGTAGAGGGTATGACTAAGGAATAACTGTGATGAGCACCGATGAGATCTCAGTGAGTCAGGGAGGGGAGTAGAGGATATAACTAAGGTATGACTGTGATGACCACCCATGAGAGCTCAGTGAGACAGGGTGGGGAGTAGAGAGTATAAGTACGGGATGACTGTGATGACCACCCATGAGATCTCAGTGACACAGGGAGGGGAGTAGAGGTTATAACTAAGGGATGACTGTGATGACCACCCATGAGAGCTCAGTGAGACAGGGAGGGGAGTAGAGTGTATA
>NW_003852998.1:0-1181 GCF_000181295.1 Otolemur garnettii
CTGTGAGCAGTGAAGCCATGGCACTCTACCCAGGGGCTCAGCTTGAGGCTCTGTCTCAAAAAAAAAGAAATGTTTTTTGTAGTTAGCCTATGACTATAATAGTCTTATTTTAGAGCACTGTATCAGTATGTCAGTTTTCTTTACCATAAAAAAATCTTATAACCATTCAGAAAACAACCATTTTATAGGGCTGGGTGTGGTAGCTAACTCCTGTAATCCTAACACTTGATGGGGTGGGGGTAGGTGGGGAGTGGTAGAGTGCCATGGCATTATAGCTCACAACCTCAAACTCTTGGGCTCAAGCGATTCACTTTGCCTCAGCCTCTCAAGTAACTGAGACTACAGGTGCCCTCCACAATGCCCAGTAATTTTTAGAGACAGGGTCTCGTTCTTGGTCAGGCTGGTCTTGAACTCCTGAGCTCAGGCAATCCACCCACCCTCAGCCTCCCAGAGTGCTAGGATTACAGGTGTGAGCCACCTGGCCCAGAGTTTCTTATGCTTTTAACTTTATAGTTAAAAGCTATTCATATTATGGTAATAATTATGGGATTATCTAAGTAGAAATAATCTAACATATTTTAATAATATTTCATGTACTTAAGAATAAGGTAATATTATGTTTTCTACCTATTGTTAAAGCACAGTTACCCTAGATCATAACATTTTAAGAAGATAATACCTGTTTAAAGGATGAAAAATTTTTAGCTGTAATTTTTTTCAAGTGATGTATTTGAAGTTAAATGCGAATTTGTAGCACTTCAGATTTATTTTTCTTCAGCTAGGAATTAACTCCTAAAAGTGAGCTAAATAGCATTATTCCATCTTGTAAATGTACTATGTAAATAGTGAAGGATGTTAGCAAGAAAGAATGGTATAAAATTACTAGATTATTATTTTACAAATTAATTTTGTAAAAGTAATCCAGTAGTTCTGTTACTCACTCCTGTTCCACTCCCATACAGTAAGTGTTTAAAAAAAGCTGACTGGCATGTCTTTCATCATGTTATCAGTCTAGGTACCAGGATAGGTCTGAAATTTAAAGATAGGAAACCTACAAAAATCAATTGTATTTTTATATGCTTAATAGTCTTGCTGAGTAGTTATCAGCAAGAAATATCCTGAAGCTTAACTTAATAGCTTTATGAAGAAAGTTTTGTTTTTTTTTGTTTTTTTTTTTTTTT
>NW_003852998.1:1411-15613 GCF_000181295.1 Otolemur garnettii
GGGCTGGGGATTCGAACCCGCCACCTTAGGTGTACGTGGCTGGCGCCTTAGCCGGTTGAGCTATAGGCGCCGAGCCTGAAGAAAGTTTTAATAAGAATATAGAAGTAAAAGTAAATTGAGAGGAATATTCTGATCATCAAAGGCCACTTGCCGCGCTCTCTCTCTCTCTTTTTTTTTTCAAACAAGATAGCATTTCTTTGCCCTTATCTATAACATATAACTACTTATCTGAGCTTGACTTATTTTTCTAGATTTGCTTTGCTCATCTACCTTCTCTCATAAGATTTGTCTCTAAGTGCACACATTTGTGAAAATGCTGGCTGTGAAATAATAGCCTATGGCCAAATGTAAGGTTTCCCACTTTAAGACTTGATTTTGCTAATAAACATTAATGCTGAGCTGTAAGAGAACTAACTAACAAACCTAAGATAGTGGCTAGTGCTTCACACAGCGATGTTTAGGTTTAACATGTTAGTGAAAAAAAATAATGAAAATTCATAGAAGTTAAAAAATAATTGAATTTAGAGTACACTGGCATAAACATAAAATTCTTAATAAATGCAGACTAGCAGTAGATAAAACCAAATGCTAAGATTTGACACAAAGTATAATATTGCTATATGAAATTAGTGTAAGAGGAATTTAAACTTTGTAGCCAGAACAAAACACCTAAACACTCTTGTAGTACTAGCTGAAATAACAAGAAGTCTTATATAAAACTATGTCTAGTTTATAATCTCTACTTTTGTTCTCTAGGATTTAGGAAGCAGTCTTCTCTTCTGTCTACTGATAGGAAAATTGTATGAGATATGGCCATAAAGTAAGAGATCTAATTATAGGTAGTAAGTTTAATTACTTTATAATCACACTTGGTTTGTAAAGCCTCAGTATAAGACAATTCATTGTGTACATTCAGCTAAGATAAATGTGCTCTTTGTCATCTAAAAATAATAATAATCTGATGTAACAATAACCTTACCATGAATAAGGTTTCAGTTATTCAACAACTAAGTTATTGATCAAGCATTGGCTAGGATATTGGAGGATACTGCTTAAGGTTTTTGTGTCTTTTGTTGACATTTTGATGAAATATTTAAGATATACAGAAAAGATAAGAGTAAGCTAATGGGCTCTGTGCCTGTGCTCAGTCGTTAGGGCACTGGCCACATGCACCACCAGGGCTAGCAGGTTCGAACCCAGCCCGGCCTGCTAAGCAATAATGACAATAACAACAACAAAAAGCCAGGCATTGTGGCAGGCACCTATAGTCCCAGCTACTTGGGAGGCTAAGGCAAGAGAATCACTTAAGCCCAAGAGTTTGAGGTTGCTGTGAGCTGTGATGCTACGGTACTCTACTGAGAGCAACATAGTGAGACTGTCTCAAAAAAAAAAAAAAAAAAAAAGAGCAAGCCAATGGTGCCCATTTATTCACAGGCCAGTCACACGTATAGTTCAAAATCCTTGTTCACTTGACACCCTGAAGATACATACAGCAGTACTCTAAGGATTTTAATTATGTATATTTACATGAGTATGTATACACTTAAACTTTGAACTGTGGAAGGCCATAAAATTTATTACACAAAATAAAGATAGTACAGGCAGATTTGGGTCATCTTCCAAAACTAGAATATGACAGGGTCACTAGCTGCATTGAACTATAAAGTTCCAGAGGCTGGTCTAGACTGAGGTATTTACAGATGAAGAATTTTAATAATAATAAAGAAGGAAAGCTAAAGAAAAACCAGGGAAATTGGCTCTGAGTATATAATTCTTTGAGGTAAGAATTAAAGCCATGATGTTATAAGCCAAAAATAGGGGTTTGCCCCTTTTTTGATCTTGGACTACTTTGACTACCCAATGAAATAGTCCCTCTCCCTGGCGTATAGTCCCTCTCTTCATAATAGCCCTTGTAAAAATTACATACATACATAATAGTCCTTGTAAAAATTAAATGCACATACCATTTAATTGTGGAGAATTCACACGTCCTCTGGAGTCTTGGATATCTATAAATGAACATTGGCAGTAAGTTTGAGGTAGAGAGAAAGTGATTTGAGTTTAGAGACTAAATAATGGGAATGAGTCTGAGCCCTCTTAACAAGATGAGAGCAGGATGATGGTCTCAGTCAGTGGGCTTCAAACTCTTCCACGGAGGAGTTTAGGAGCTAGGAGCCACTGTAGGCAGAGGCTAGGAAGCTATCCAAGTGAGGATTTTGTCAGCCATCTCTTCAATCAAAGCAGTTCCCTCTCATTTTATCTCTTTATATATTGGGGTTCCATTTAATATTTTGATTAGTAAATGGATTCTACTCACTCCAAAAATAGTTGAATTTTAAAACCAGAACACAATCTAAAAAGTGCCATCTTTTGCACCTTTGAATTCTATTAACTGTGTAATCTTTGAAAAACCACCCTCATGAGTCCTTCAGTCTGTAAAATGAAAGTAATAGTACCAAGTTATGAGTATTTAACAAGATTATGTGTATGAAAGCAATTTAAAAGTTATGGAGCATAACCTAAATGTTATTTTCATTTTCAGGTGTGACTCGAAGAAATGTAAAAATTTCCTAGTAAGGCAGCAACTCAGGTGAGATGGGAACTTCAAATAATGCTATATTCTAGACCTAGTATTTGACTTTCAAAGACTTAAAAGTATGTTTAAAAAAATCTGTTCACTGTGGGAAGAGACTTTTAAATGTGATGCCATCCAACTACCTAGTAAGTGCTTGAATTCTCATTTGTCAAGTGGACTTTTTTTTTTTTTTTTTGAGACGGAGCCTCAAGCTATCCCCCTGGGTAGAGTGCCATGGCTTCACTGCTCACAGCAACCTCCAACTCTTGGGCTCAAGCGAGTCTCTTGCCTCCGCCTCCCAAGTAGCTGGGACCACAGGTGCCTGCCATAACGCCCGGCTATTTTTTGGTTGCAGCCATCATTGTTGTTTGGCGGGTCCGGGCTGGGGATTCGAACCTGCCACCTTAGGTGTACGTGGCTGGCGCCTTAGCCGGTTGAGCTATAGGTGCCGAGCCCAAGTGGACTTTTTATGTGGACTCTGATGTTACTTTCCTTCTGCCTGAATTTTACTCTTTGCTTTAAATAAGGCTCTCTAGGTCAAACGTCTGGTTTTGTTTGTTTGAAAATAAATATATTTTGCTTCTGTCTGTGAACAGTATTTTCACTAATATGAGATCCTAAGCTGACAGTTATTTTCTCTCAGTACATTGAAGTTACCACTCCACTGCCTTCTGTCTCCATTGTTACTGCTGAGAAGTTAGCTGTCAGTCTTGAAGATAGCTTATTATTTTCTGGTGATTTTAGGGTCTTCCTTTTGTTTTTAATATTTTGAAGTTTCATGATAATATGTATAGGTGAGCATTTCTTTTTGTTTAGCCTATTTGAATCTGTGGGATGGTGTATTTCATCAGCTTTGGAAATTTCTCAGTCATAAATCTCTTCTTCTCAAACATTGGCCCTGTTCTCTCTCTCCCTCTACCTTCCTCTCTCTCCTCACCTCACCTCTCCCCTTAGACTCCAATTATGTGTGTTAGATCTTCTCATTTTCTCCTCTATGTCTTAATCTATATTTCATATTTTTCATCATTTTATTTCTTATTGCTGCCTTCTGGATATTTTTTTCAGATGTCACTTTCCATTTATTAATTCTCTCGTTAGTAATCCTAACTGATAACCTTGTTACAGTCATGGTTTTTAATTTCAGTCATTAGATTTTTCATATCTACATATTTTGGACCTTATTTTTCAAATTCATTGAGTCATTCTTTACAGTTTCTTGTTCCTTACACTCAGTTTAGATGCATCTTTACAAAGAGTGACTGTTTTACATGCTGTGTATCTAAAGTCCTTTAGGCCTGTTTTCGCCGTTCCCTATACTTGGTAGTTTGTTTCCTGTGTATTCAGTTTTTGTTTTTTTTTACTATGAGCTATTCAACTTTTCTTGGAATTTTATTTGTATTACTATATTTTGGAGACAGAGTCTTACTTTGTCACCCTTGGTAAGTGCTGGGGTATCACAGCTCACAGCAACCTCAAACTCTTGGGCTTAAGGGATTCTGTTAGTCTCAGACTCCCAAGTAGCTGGGACTATAAGCACTCTCCACAATGCCTGACTATTTTTAGAGACAAGGTCTCACTCTGGCTCAAGTTGATCTCAAACCTGTGAACTCAGGCAGTCCACCCAGAGTGCTGGGATTATAGGCGTAGACCAGTACATTGGCCTATATTACTATTTTGAGCCCTTAGAAAGAGATTTCTCCAGCAAAGATTATTAATTTTTTTTCTTTTTCTTTTCTTTCTTTTTTTTTTTTTTTTTTTTTTGGAGACACAGTCTCACTTTGTTACCACCTGATAGAGTACCATGGTGTCATGGCTCACAGCAATCTCTGACTCCTGGGCTCAAGCAATTCTCCTGCCTCAGCCTCCCAAGTGGCTGGGACTACAGGCACCTGCCACAATGCCTGGCTATTTTTAGAGACAGGGTCTTGCTCTAGTTCAGGATGGTCTCAAACCTGTGAGCTCAGGTGATTCACCCACCTCAGCCTCTCAGAGAGCTATGATTACAGGCGTGAGTCACCTTTTTTTTTCTTTTTTGGGAGAGGATCTCACTTTGTCACCTGGGCTAGAGTGCAGTAGTATTGTCTTAGCTCATTGCATCCTTAAACTCCTGGGCTCGAGCAATCCTTCCATCTTAGCCTTCTGAGTACAGGTGCACACCCCCACACTTAGCTCACTTTCTATTTTTTGTAGAGATGGGATCGCGCTTTTTCTCAGGCTGGTCTTGAACTCTTGACCTCAAGCAGTCTTTCATTTTCCGCCTCCCAATATGGTAGGATTACAGGTATGAGCCACAATGCCTGGCCTAAATTTTTGATCTGAGGTTTCCTAGGCCATCCAGAGAGCATGTATTTGGGCTGAAATTGTTTGTGAGGGATGGGTCCTGAGAGGTGATGCTCTGTGCCCTCAGATGTGACCAGAATTCCATATAATGTGATTTTTTTTTAAATTTAGATTGGAAGTTGGAGATAATTTTACTACCTTAGAAATCACTCTTAGACTAAAAGCAAAACTCTTTGAGGCCCCTGCTTCAAAAGGAATAGAAGGGGAATTCTTATTGGCCGGCTCCTCTATACTGTTATTTGTTCCCACAAAAAGCCCTAATTAGAAGAAAACAAGAAAATAAAGCTCCACTTCATCTGGTTTATCAGATGTCCTAAAGTCAGCTGATCTTTCTGAATTCTGGCCTTTACTTAGTTCTTTTGACTGGGAATTCTTTAATTTGTCAGCAGTTCATCAGTGTATTTAGGAATGATTCTGAAAAGTGCTTATTTAATCCAGGATTTAGTTGTCTGGTCCTATTTCCTATTTACTATATTCTTATAAGTGTTATTCTCCTTAACCATCATATACCAAGAGGTGGGGCAGTCCCTAACCCCACTGTTTTGTTTTTTATGTATTTGTTTATGTGGGACAACATACAAAAACAAAATGGTCAGATCAGTCCCTGACCTACCCCCCAACTTGTATGCTGCAGTTAATACCGTCCTAAGGTATCCAGATATACAGAATTGAATAAAATATTTAACCTCTAACAAGATATGTTATACATTTTGTGTCAAAACTTCTCACTTAAGATTTTACCTTTCTTGCCCTTTTTCCTTCTTGGCCTTATTTTTCTCAGCTGTCTTTGATTTATTTTAGTTTATTGTAGTATATGTGCCATCCCTAAGTCACTGTAAATCATTTCTTGATTAAGCCAGTATGGAGATAATTTTTTTTTAAATCTACATTTGCTATGACCTGTGCAAGACAAAGTGAGGACATTTAACACCCTTATTCTACAGTCATGATTCTCAACACTTTTAAGTATGAAAATATTTTATTATTTTTTTTCTACAGTCATGATTCTCAACACTTTAAAGTATGAAAATATTTTATTATTATTTTTTTTTTTTTTTGAGACAGAGTCTTGCCCTGGTGCCCTGGCTAGAGGTCCAGTGGTTGTTGTTCATTGTAGTTCATCCTGGACTCACGTGATTCTCCTCAGGCTCCCAAGTAGCTGGGACTACAGGTGTGCACTATCACACCTGGTTAATTTTTGTATTTTGTGTGTAAAGATAGGATCTTGATCTCGCACAGGCTTGTCTTGAACTCCTGGCTTCTGTAGTCCTCCTGACTTGGCTTCCCAGAGTACTAGGATTATAGGCATGAGCCACTGCACCCAGTCCCCAAATTTTTTGTAATGACAAATTTTGAAGATTCTGCATGGTTCCAGTGTAATTTTGGTGTCCTGTTATAGGAAATATATATAATGACAGAATGATGTGACACTTTTAATTGAGTTTATATTTTATTAACTATACATCTATATAGATGTGAAAAATGTTATGACAGGTACATGTGACAGATACATATTCATTTTTGAGGCATATTTGGATATATAAATCCCATACAATACTCCATTGTTAGAGACCAACAGGAAGAAACTTTTGTCCAGATACTCTACATCTTTAAATGCTGTTTAAGATTATATTAACTTTTTGTTAGCCATATGACTTTTGTTTTTTCTTACCAAAATAAATTACATTCCCTAGCTCTTTTATCACATGGTCTGTGGCTAATTCTCATTTCTATCATGTGTATTTGTGTAGTAGAGTAGCAGACTCTGATAGCTTATGGATTTGTTTAGATTTTTTTTAACTTTTTATTATGAAAATTTTCACATGTGAAGAAAAGTTACGGATCGACGCCTGTGGCTCAAGCGGCTCAGGCGCCAGCCACATACACCTGAGGTGGCAGGTTCGAATCCAACCCAGACCCACCAAACAACAATGGTGGCTGCAACCAAAAATAGCCGGGTGTTGTGGCCAGCGCCTGTGACAGAGGCAGGAGAATCACTTGAGCCCAGGAGTTGGAGGTTGTGTGAGCTGTGATGCCATGACACTCTACCCAGGGCGACAGTTTGAGGCTCTGTCTCAAAAAAAAAAAAAAAACAGAAAAGTTAAAATAGTAACAGAATAAACATTATATATTTTCCACTTATATTTAAAAGCATTAATATCTTGCCACACTTTTTTTTTTTTTGCAGTTTTATTTTGGCTGGGGCTGCGTTTGAACCCACCACCTCCAGCATATGGGGTCGGCACCCTACTCGTTTGAGCCACAGTCGCTGCCTGCCACACTTTTTTTTTTGAGACAGAGTCTCACTTTGTCACCCTCAGTAGAGTGTTATGGTGTCATAGCTCACAGCAACCTCAAGTTCCTGGGCTCAAGAGATCCTCTTGCCTCAACCTCCCAAGTAGCTGGGACTAAGGTGCCTACAATGCCTTGCAATTTTTTTTTTTTTTTTGAGACAAGAGTCTCACTTTGGTAGAGTGCCATGGCATCATAGTTCATAGCAACCTCAAACTCCTGAGCTTAAGCTAAGGGGACCAGATTTTAACTTTGGTAAAGCGGGACACCATTGACCAGGGTGGGGGAAGGGAGTTCTTAATTAAAAATTTGAATTATATAGAGCAACAAAAATTTTCATAGAATGCAAAAATAGTATTGTAAGATATTTTTTTAACTTCAACATAAGTACAATTTACAAATATAATACATTTAAAAAATTATGTGTAGTATTATTTTATTCTTTGGCATATTTCTCATTTGAGTGAATTTTTTTTGGTAGATTGCTGTTGTTGTTTAAAAGGTCATGAAATTTTTCACAAGAATTTGTTAAATTATATTTCACACATAAAATGGCTTTCAAAGTCTCAACACTTAATTGTGATTTTTCTGATGTACACACTTTATTTACCGTAGAAAAAAATGCGTTCAGTTGCAGCATTAGTTCCTGGTAAGGACAGCACGTATCCCACAATTTTTAGTGCATTATTGTATGGAACATGGTTTGTTTCAAAATGATGAAATATTTCTAACCATTTGTTCTCTATTGTGATTTTTGCTGATGCCCAAGATTTAACTTTTTCCTTATCAATATATTTTTTTAATAATGATACCTCATAAGTCATAAGTGTCACTTTCAAGGCTGGCGCTAGACTTTTTGCTGCCACTATAAAATATAAATAATAAGAGTACTGTCTGCTAAACTCATGAAATAAATAAATTATTTACCTAAATTATCTGAATAGCTGATTTGTTGACATCACTTGTTTAACTAGCACCAGCATGCACTATGATATGTATCGTCTGGGAGACAGTTCCAAAATGTTTTCGTCATTGCCAATGCCAAAAAATGACATTGTTCATCAAGTCCAAACAATGGTGGTCGAATTCTAACAACTGATCAACAATGCGAACTTTGATAAGAAGTTCTCTATAATCAGTTCTCAACAATTATTTGTTATTATTAAAGTTTAACATTATAAAAATAATGTAAAACTCATATCCTGGCGAAATAGCCACATGGGAGCCAAAAACCGCATATTCCCTTCCCATTCTCCTGCCATTCCCTAGCTTGTTGTGCATTTTTTCCAAAAATCGAGACTTTTTAAAAACGCCATGGAACACAGGACAAATTGTTAAAAATCAAGACTGTCCCACCAAAAGCAGGATGTCTGGTCACCTTAGCTTAAGCAATTCTCTTGCCTCAGCCTCCCAAGTAGTTGGGACTACAGGCGCTCACCATAATGCCCAGCTATTTTTTTTTATTATTGTTGTTGCACTTGTCATTATTGTTTAGCAGGTTGGGCTGGGTTCGAACCTGCCTGCCTTGGTATATGTGGCTGGTGCCTGAACCACTGAGCTATGGGCACCATCCAACACCTGCCTTTTTTTTTTTTTTTTTTTTTTGAGACAGAGCCTCAAGCTGTCCCCCTGGGTAGAGTGCCATGGCTTCACTGCTCACAGCAACCTCCAACTCCTGGGCTTAAGCGAGTCTCCTGCCTCAGCCTCCCAAGTAGCTGGGACCACAGGCACCCACCACAACGCCCGGCTTTTTTTAGTTGCAGCCATTATTGTTGTTTGGCAGGTCCAGGCTGGATTCGAACCCGCCACCTTAGGTGTATGTGGCTGGCACGTTAGTCGCTTGAGCCACAGGTGCCAAGCCAACACCTGCCTATTTTAAGAGATGTGATCTTATACTCCTGAGCTCAAGCAATCCACCTGCCTTGGCCTCCCAGCATGCTAGGATTACAGGCATGAGCCACCGCATACCATGCTTATTTTATAGACACATGTATATATGTGTATAAACACACATTTATTTAGTTGCAGAGCTATTTGAAAATAAGTTGATAATATGACTCTTCTACATAATTCATAGGTATCTTCTCAGAATGAATGTATTTTCTTATCATATCTAAGCAAATTACTGAAAGTTCTATAATTCAAATTTCTATTATTATCACAAAACCATGGTAAAGTGATACTTTCTCTTTACCTAAGAATGTTCGTGTCCTAATCCTCTGAACCTATGAATATGTTACCTTATGTGGCAAAGAAGAATTAAGATTGCTGATCAGCTGACTTTATAGAGATTATCCTGAATTATCCAGGTAGGCCCAATCACAAGCATTTCTAAAAGTGGAAGATAGAGGCAGAGTAGAGTCAGAGAGAGATGTGATGAAGAAAGGCATGGAGAGAAGCAATGTTGCTGGATTTGAAAATGGAGAAAAAGGGACACAAATCCAGGGGTGTCAATAACACCTAGAAACTAGAAAAGACAAGGATGTAGATTCCCCCCTAGAGCTGCCGGAAAGAACTCAGCACTGCAAAAACTTGATTTTAGGCTCAGCGCCTGTAGCACAGTGGTTATGGCGCTGGCCACATACACCAGAGCTGGCAAGTTCGAACCCAGCCTGGGCCTGCCAAACAACAATGACAACTATAACCAAAAAAATAAAATAAAATAAAATAGCCGGGCATAGTGGTGGGCATCTGTAGTCCAAGCTACTTGGAAAGCTGAGGCAGGAGAATCGCTTAAGCCCTAGAGTTTGAGGTTGCAGTGAGCTGTGCCACCATGGCACTCTACCCAGGGCAACAGCTTGAGACTGTGTCTCAAAAATAAATAAATAAATAAATAAAACCTTGATTTTTAACCCAGTAAGACCAGTTTTGGACTTCTGACCTTCAGAAATATACAACAAGTTTATATAGATTTAAGCTACTCAATTTGTGGGAGTTTGTTACAGCAGCTATAGAAAATGAATATGCTGGCTCGGCACCCAGCATAGTGGTTACCAGCAAGCACTAGCCACATACACCAAAGATGGCAGGTTCAAGCCTGACCTGGACAAGCTAAACTGCCACAAAAAAATAGCTGAGAGTTGTGGCAGGCGCCTGTGGTCCCAGCTACTTGGGAGGCTGAAGCAAGAGTAATCACTTAAGCCCAAGAGTTGGAGGTTACTGTGAGCTGTGACACAACAACACTCTATTGAGGGCAACATAATAAGACTGTCTCAAAAAAAAAGAATATGCTGTTATTTACAGCTTTATTTTTTTTCTCCCCAAATAGGATCTAGTCAAGTTTCACACATTGCATTTAGTTTTTCTTTCTTTCTTTATTTTGAGACAGAGTCTCACTATGTCACCCTCAGTAGAGTACAATGGAATCAGATCTTACAACAATCTTCAACTCTTGGGCTCAAGGGATTCTCTTGCCTCAGCCTCCCAAGTAGCTGGGACTACAGGCACCTGCCACAAGGCCCGGCTATTTTTTGTTGCAGTTTGGCTGGGGCCAGGTTTGAACCTTCTACACTTGGTATACGGGGCCAGGGCCCTACTCACTGAGCCACAGGTGCCGCCGCAAGCCTGGCTACTTTTTTGTTGCAGTTGTCATTGTTGTTTAGCAGGCCCAGGCTGGGCTCCAACCTGCCAGCCCTGGTGTATGTGGTTGGCACCATAACCACTGAGCTACAGGCACTGGGCCTGCATTTAGTTTTATTGTCTTTGGTCATTTTTTTTTTGTTTTCTTAATTTTGATAACATGTTCTATTTAACCTAGTTTATTAAAGTATTATTTCAACATTTAATAATTTAAAATTATTATGAGATATTTCACATACTTTATCATACTTTTAATAACTCTTTGAAATCTAGCGTGTATTTTATACTCCCAGCATGTCTCAATTCAGACTTTGAAGCACTTAATTGTCACATATTAGCACTCTGGAAGGCCAAGGTGGTTGAATTGCTTTGAGCTCAGGAGTTCCAGACCAGCCTGAACAAGAGCAAGATCCCATCTCTACTAAAAATAGAAAAATGAACCAGGTGTCATGGCAGGCACTTGTAGTCCCAGCTACCCGGGAGGCTGAGGCAAGGATGGCTTGACCCCAAGACACTGAGGTTGCTATAGGCAACAGAGTGAGACTCTGTCTCTATTAAAAAAAAAAAAAGTCACATGTTAATGACTACATTATTGGACAGTCCAGCTCTCAATTTTCAGGAATTGTTTCACTGTCTGAAAGGCAATGCTAGTGCAGAATGTTTTCACTTTCATTGAAAGAGCCATGGACTCAGAGGCAGGAAACCAGCTCCTCACCCTGGCTCAGCCAGCTTCTTCTCACAGGTGGCTCTTTTCTGGAACTTAGTTTCTTCATCTGCAGAATGAAAATGTTGGAATCAGTTATCTCTGAGGCAGAGGTCCAGGCCAGGGGGCAGGTCTCTGACCACTAGGGAGGAGCCCATCAGGTGTTTGGGTTACTTTTGCCCTGGGCAGTGCCAGTAGGTGTTGAACATGCCTGTCCTGGAGGGTGGAGATGGCTCAGCTATTTAGACTTCCCTTGTTTGTGAGGAAACAAAAAGAACTGAAACTTTTTATGCTTACCAGTGGCTTTATAAGAAAAATAACTAGCTCAGTGGCATGGAAGTTGTGTTGCACTTTTATTAAACACTGACTGCAATACCAAATGAGTAAGAACCAAAAACAGAAATCTTCTTAACTCTTCTGTCTCTGAGTGACTGACTCAGCAGCATCCTGTATTTTTTTTAGACAGTGTTTCTTAGAACAATTTTAAATTTATTTGCAGAATAGTCGAATAGATAGTGCAGTGTTCCCATGTAACCCCCTCTTGGTCACTGGTAATCTAAACAGTCCTCCACCTTTTCTTTTTAAGCCCCCCTTTATATATGTGATGCTGTCCTGTTGAGACTTTAGGCCAGCTGTCTTGTAGAACAAGCACTTTCCTGCTTTCCGATGTTTTCCTCATCTAACATCTTCCTTTAGCCTGTACATTTCTTGTCAAGTGGAAGTTAGGTCCAGAGGCTTGATTAAATTTAGATTAAACCTTCTGGCAAGGTTTTTGGTTTGTTTGTTTGTTTTTGAGACAGCATCTCACTCTGTCACCCAGGTTGGAGAGCTGTGGCATCATAGCTCATAGCAACCTCAAATGCTAGGTCTCAAGAGACCCTCTTGCCTCAGACTCCCAAGTACGGTAGCTGGATCTACAGCTGCCAGCCACAATGCCCAGCTGGTTTTTCTACTTTTAGTAGAGATGGGGATCTCACTCTTATACAGGCTATTCTCAAACTCCTAAGCTCAAGCAATCCTTCTGCCTTGGCCTCCCAGAGTGCTAGGATTACAGGTGTGAGCCCCCACACCTGGCCAAGAGGTTTTAATAGGTATTGTATTTTTATCCCTCTTAAACATCCTTTTTGAGATTGTGTCCATCACTTCAGTATATTGAAAACACATTTGAACCCTGACTCTATTATCTTATATCTATCCCTCCTTACTTTCTCTCATTTAAAAATATGACAAAACACATTTTTACCTTTGTTCTTCATCTTACTGATGAAAATATTGACTGAGAGAATAAAGGAGAGTATTAGTTCTTTGGCTGCCTTATCTTACAATGTGTGGGAAGCAGTACCCCTCAGTATTTGTTAAATAAATTTTCACCGTTGACTTCTCTTTTTCTTGAAATTACTTCTTTCGGCTTGTGAAATAGTCCTCTTTTCATAGTCTCTTCCTATTTCAGTTTCTCTTTGTTTCTTTGGTCTCTTTTTGTACCAGTTAACTCTTCAGTGTGTTTTCAATGTTCTGTTCTGTCATCTCTTTTTCCCCTCTGTACTCAACCCTAGGGCTATCTCAAACGTGATCTCAATCCCACTTCTTTATTGTTGTCTCCTATAACTTTTTCTTTAGCCCTAAATTCCTACCTGCATGATGCCTGGCTAATTTTTTCTATATTTAGTAGAGTTGTGTCTCACTTTTGCTCAGAGTGCTAGGATTACAGCCATGGGCCACCACACCTGGCCTCCAAAATCTCTTATCTGCTAATATCAAAGAAGGAAATGAGCTAGCCTCAGGTGTAGGTCACTGCGATGCCTTGGGCTCCCAAGACTACCATGAGAACCATATGACTATGCAAATCCTGGTATCTTCTCTTTTTGGAGTCTTGGGTGTAGTGAACAAATGGAACTTGAATGGAAGACCCCTTGATATTCACACATTCCCATAGACTTTGGGTACTCCCATAAATCCCCAAAGAGCTAGTCAATTATCACTCCTCTCTCCTAGAAGGAAAATTCTTATTGCTCCTCACATCAAAGAAGGAAATGGCCTGACATCCTAAGCCCAGTGTCCACATGCTTCTCTCCAGGCCTGAGTGTGCTACCATCAGCCATCTTTGCCCCTAAGAAAGTGTTAGCAAAGCCTGAATTTTTCACATGTACAGGGATGACTAAAGGTGTATCTATAGGTACAAATATATATGTAGAAACATATACTTTACGTGTGTATGTTTCTAGATATATGTAAATAAATATAATGTGGATATATATCTACAAATGTATACAAAAATGTGAAATACTAAAACAAGGAAATGAAATCACCCTATCAGGTCTCGTTAGTATGAAATCTTGTGAGTTGTAAGGGAAGACTTCCTTTTTTTTTTTTTTTGAGACAGAGTTTCACTTTGCCACCCTCTGAAGAGTGTCTTGACATCATAGCTCACAGCAACCTCAAACTCTTGGCTTAAGTGATTCTCTTGCCTCAGCCTCCTAAGTAGCTGGGACTATAGATGCCCACCACAATGCCCAGCTATATTTTTTGGTTGTAGTTGTTGTTTTTATTTTGTTTGGCAGGCCTGGGGTAGATTCAAAGCCTCCAGCTTCAGTGTATGTGGCTGGCACCCTAGTCAGCAACAGGTGCTGAGCTGAAAGACTCCCTTTTTACTTAAAATAATTAAAAGTATTTTTTTTTTTTTTGAGACAGGAGCCTCAAGCTGTCCCCCTGGGTA
>NW_003852998.1:16244-17500 GCF_000181295.1 Otolemur garnettii
CAAAAACTGCAAAAAAAAGAAAAAAGATATATCTATTTGGTTAAAGACTAATAATAGAATGAATGTCTGTGTTACCACTACCTAGGTTAAGAATAAAATATTGGATGGCTCAGTGCCTATAGCACAATAGTTACTGTGCTAGCAACATACACCAAGGTTGGCAGGTTCAAACCCAACCCACGCATGCTTAACAACAATAACAACAATAACAAAATAGCTGGGCATCGTGGCAGGCACCTGGAGTCCCAGCTAGGTCTTTATTATGATTTTTAACCAAATGTTGTAGTTATCCTATCTGCACCTAATTTAACAATTATTTAGCACTTTGTCTTTAGAGAGATAAAATACATAATTCTAGTAACAATTATTACTGGTGTAAATAGATGTGGAAATGAACTCATCTGACTCCTTGTAAATATGCAGTTCTAAACACTAGAGAGCAGCCCTCTAGCAATTAGTGTGCCGTTGGTATCAGTCGTTACTGTGCAGAGGCAATGGAGAGAATCAGTTGATCTCTTATGTCAATTACATGACATGTAATTGAGGTATGCCATATAGAGGTCATTTAAGAGCATATATAATTAATAATCCTTACAACAATTCTGTGGGAAGGTAATTCTATCCCCATTTAGGAGAGGAAACATGATTTCCCACCACTGGCTTGTTACTAAGCCTAGGCCCATCACTAGGCCTGGGCTTTTTCAGCCACAGTCATTGCTCAAAGCTGTGAGACCTTTCTTTTATAATGTGCATGTGCTTTAATCTTAGATTTATATCCTCATTGCTCATGACTGTGAATTAATATATAGGATTCCACAGTGGGAAATACTATTTCTCACCTCCTTAATTATTTTTTTTATGAAGATTATTAGTTACCATACTTTCCCCCTCACTTTCTCTAGTTTTATCTGGATGTTCTCTCATCTTTCTCTTCAGGTCACAGTTCACTTGGCCAGATTAGCTTGTCCCTGAGCAAACACTCCCTTTCTCATTCTGAAGAGGTACACTCTGTCCCTATCTAGGAGCTAGATTCTGAGTTACCATCTAGCAAGCAAAATCTGATTCATCATAGTTGTGTTAACATTTGTTCATTTATTTCCTCTTTCTTTTCTAAAGCTAGCCCATGCCTCTAACTCTCCTGATTTCCTCTCCACTACTAACTTTTATATAATGATGTTTCTTTTCTTCTAATAGTGTCATTCATCCGAAATGACAAATGAGGTCAAGTTTAATAAGCTTTTTTTTTTTTTTTTTTT
>NW_003852999.1:0-2426 GCF_000181295.1 Otolemur garnettii
ATGCCAGGGCACTCTGCCCAGGGGGACAGCTTGAGGCTCCGTCTCAAAAAAGAAAAAAAAAGAAAAAAAAAAAGAATTGCTCAGACCCCAGCATTTACTATCCCGTGAAGGACCTGCACCTGCCATGGACGCGCTGTAGGTGTGAGAAATAAGCCAGTGAGGTTCATAGGCCGTTTATAAGCACAGGATTACACAGCCTCTCTTCACTCATATATCTCCTGTGTAAACTAAAATGGCAACCTCTCAGGGGTTTCCTGAGGGTTAAATGCAATCACTTATGTGACAAGTTATCGCACTACTTGACATATATAATAGGGACTCAAAACATGGCAGCTGTAATTATTGAATAATATGAATGGTTTTGAAAAAGAGTGGATTCTGTGGATAAAATGAGAGTTATTGCCTCTGCTCATCCTGACAGGTAAATTGTATCCTGCTTTCAAGAGTAGGACACTTTATTTGTTAGCAAGGTTAACACTTCCCAATGACTTGCATTTATGCACTTGTTTTGCCACCATGATACCACAGGCATGCTTGCGATCTGGGGTGATCTCTGAAGAATGAAAAAGTGAAAAGATTCAAGCAGGACAGACTGGCAAATGACGTAAGGCAAAAATGAATTGAAGAAGTATAAGTACTTTCTTAATGAAAAGAATAAATTATAATTATCACAAGCCCACGTTCCACAATGCTCAGTAAACAATGGCACAAAGTCTTAAAGTGGTAAAAAGATTAAGTTTGAACAAGGTATCCCCAAATAAATTATGAAGATCCTTAGCACCTCAAAATGTTCCATTTCCACTTAAGTGGGGGAAACGGCCCCTCTCTTTCAGACTTATCTAGTATAAGAGGATATGGTCTAAAAGTGTCCTACAATATGAACGTTTGTTACCTTCTGTTCTGTATCTCCCACGTTTCCTTACAACAGAGGACATTTTTGCTGTTGCTGTCTCTTGGCCCTACGGTTTTGCAGATCAAACCTGGAAATGCTGGAATCAGAGAAAAGGAAAGTAGATCATGTAAGCTACATTTACATAAAATATCAGAAGTGACAATATTCTTTAACCATGTGTCAAGCAATATTCTTTTTTTTTTTTTTGAGACAGAGTCTCACTTTTTCTGCCCTTGGTAGAGTGCTGTGGTATCACAGCTCACAGCACACTCTTGCGCTTAGGCAATTCTCTTGCCTCAGCCTCCCAAGTAGCTGGGGCTACAGGTGCCCACCACAATGCCCAGCTTTTTTTTGTTACAGTTTGACCAAGGCCAGGTTCGAATCTGCCACCCTCAGTATATGGGGCCAGTGCCCCACTCACTGAGCCACAGGGGCTGCCCTGAAGCAGTATTCTTAAAGCTACAAACTGTTAAGGACAATCTTGCTCTTTGTACAACTTTATTCATCCAATAGCACTTTCAAGATGCACCAAATCTATCACCTATAATTTTACTTAATTTTTTTTCTGGAAATGCAGTCACTATAATTTTTCACCTGAAGATAAGGAGGGAGTTTTCAGGAAGGACTCAGAGGAGCAATAATTAGGAAACCGGGGGAAAATCCAGAAATGAATAGCATCTTCTCACTCCCCCCCTTAGAGACCCTAAGCACAAAAAGATATGGCACCAGTCCCAAATGTACTTTGTAAAACGAATGAACTTCAAATGAAGTGTAAACATAAATACTGAACCTTCACCTTATGGTCACTTTGACACTTTCACTGAGATATCAACCTCTATTTTTTACAAAAATTCCCCTCTGGAGCTGTTCCCTCCCTCCCTCCTTCCTTTCCTTCCTCTCTGAGCCAATGTTTAGAGTTTTTACCACAAAAATAAATTGTGGAAACAAAGAGAACGTTTACTGAATCAAATAAGAGGGAGAAATTTAGACTGCATTTGGAATTGCCTATAGGTACTGCCATCTAAGAAGTCTCTGGTGTCCTTAATAAGAGCATTATTGGAGGTGGAACAGAGTCATCATCAGGCATGATGAGGTAATCTGGCAGGGTGACAGGCAATCGTAGTGCTGTGGTGTGGGGATGGGGAAAGGGAGGAGGAGAGAAGGGGAGCAGAGGGGGGTGGGGAGAAAGAGGAGATGGGGAGGGCAGGAAATGGGAAAGGGAGTGGATGGAAAGGGGAGGAGGAGGGGAGGGGAAGGGGGAAGGCAGTGGAGAAAAGGGGGAGGGGAGGAGGACTGGGAAGGGGGGAAATGTGGGAGGGAGTGGAGGGAGAGGATGGGAGGGGAGGAGAAATGGAGGGGAGGAGAGGGGCAAAAAAAGGTGGAGTGGAGGGTGGAGGGGAGGGGGAGCCGAGGTAAGATTTGGGGGAAGGAAGGAAAGGTTTGGGGGAGGGGGAGAGAAGGGAGACCGAAGGGGAAGAAAGAGGGGCAGGGAGCAGGGAGGGTAAGCAGAGAGGGAATGGATAGGAGAGAGGGA
>NW_003852999.1:3704-11941 GCF_000181295.1 Otolemur garnettii
GGGCAGTGGAGGTGAGAGGAGGGGGAGGAAAGGTGGAGGGGAGGAGAGGGAAGGTGTGGGGGAAGGGAGGGATGGAGATGAGAGAAGAGGGAGGAAAGGTGGAAGGAAAGTGGAGGGGAGGGGAGGAGGAGCCAAAAGAAAGTTTGGGAGAAGTAAGGAAAGGTTTAGGGGAGGAGGGAGAGGCCATGGAGAAGGAGGGGTTGGGAGTTGTGAGGGTAAACAGAGAGGGACTGGATGGGAGGGAAGGTGTGGGGGAGGGGACCAGAAATGGGGGAGAGAGGAACGGAAGGGAGACGGCAGACAGAGCAGAGGGGAGGGAGGAGGGGGGTGGGGGGGGAAGAAGGTGGGAAGCAGAAAAAGGAGATGGGGCGGCAGAAGGGCGGAGGGGGAGGGGAGGGCAAGGGCGCCAGAAGGGAGAATGCCGGAGGGAGAAGACGGGGGAAGGAGAAGGGGGGAAGGGAGGGAACGGGGAGCGTTCCTCAAGCTTTCAGAGCCCGTCCTCGGAGCAATGACTTCTAAGTTCACCAATCTCCCTCCACCCCATCCCATCCCCACGCCCCTATCCCCACCCCACACCTCTATCCCCTCTTTCCACTGCCGTACTTCCTCCACTTCACTCTCTATCAACAATGGCTCCCGCGACTCCAAGATCACGCATACGTATGGCGGCTCACACGCGCATTTTCTCTGTCAGGTACATCAGAGTTAGACCACATTCAGGAAGTCCTCCCGCTACCTCAACCCAAGCCCCTCTCCAGTTTTGGGCTATGTGGAGACCACAGCACCGAACCTGAAACCCCAGTTAATTCTCTCAGTAAACTTCTAGTACCGGAATGGGCCTCTCCTAACCGACTACAGTTCACCGTTAGAGGAAACGCCGACCTGAGGCAGAACCCGGATCACAGATGTAAAGGGTTCCTTAACCTGAAGGTCTGACTCCTCAAAAGGTTACTTTCAGAAGACTTTCCACTCACCTAAAAGGTAGTACTTGTATTCAACTTTAGGATAGCTCGTAAAGCAGGAAGAACCACCGACCCGACTTCACCTGTGTTCAGTCGCCGTGTGATTGGCAGGGCTGAACTTTACGTGACTGCCGTAGCGTGGCGCGTAGTGCCGTTGCGTGGCACGTGACTGCCATAGCGTGGCACGTGACCAGAGGAGCCACAGCCATTGGAGAGTTGCCTGTGCTCACGCTTTTCTTACCACGTGATGGTAGGAGCCACGTGGCACCTGACCTGTGGCTTTCTAGGATTCTGTGGCAAACAATCTTAAAAATACAGAGAGGGTAAAGTCTCACACTGTGCTCATTATAGGGGTGGGAGGGTGCTGTGTGTGGAAGGTGTACATAAGCATAGCATCCGAGTAGATCCCCTATACGACTATCGGGCTGAGATTTACACATGCTGGTAGCCAGTAAGGTCATGCGATGTAAGAATCCACGTGAGAGGGGCAGAGTTCAGGAGTCCTTCTTACTCTAGTGATTGGAAGAGCTAGACCCACTTCTTGTCCCTGGTAACAACATGACCAGCGATACCACATGACCTGAGGGTTAAAGAGCCCCTGGTGCCGGCATGATCCGTCTGACTCATAATCGTGGTGTCCATATGATGGCAGCGTCCACGTGGCCCATAGCCATGGGAACCCAACAATCCTCAAGCGCTCAAAAGGGTTGGGTCAGTTTGCCTCCACTTCCTGACAGTAGAGTTCAAGGACAGTAGGACTTCCCTGATTTGCCTGTTTCGGGAAACCATGGCCTTCACGAGATCTGGAGATCTCAGATTGCCTGTGTGCCTCTGGGTGACCTTCCACAGCACAACAACCTAAGTTGGGCTTTAGCTAACCACACTGCCCTTAATAAATGATATGTGTTTTATCAATGATGTATTGTTGTATACACAACATGTTGTATAACACATGACATGCTGCATAACAGAACAATACATAACAACAGTAATAGGACTTCCCCGGAACCATATCCATAGAAACTTCTACTACAATAGCCTGAACAGTTGGCTCAGGTTAAGCACTGTTGACAGAATTCCATACCAGTGCAAAGGAAATTAAAGGAAAGCCAATGAATTTCAGTCATTCATTTGAAAAAGAGAATGTGTATAGGCATTACTATGTGCCACACTCTCCAAAAAGTAAGGAGTATAAGAAGGGTAACTCTATGGAGGAGGTACTACTACAGAATTTCACAGATGAGAAAATGGAGGCACAGAGGTGTTAAATCACTTGCCCAAGTGCTCACAGACATTGCAGGTGGCAAGCCCACTGTTTCCGCCAAGCAATCTGGCTCCAGACTCTGTTCTGATCACCCACCAGGTTCCCCAAAAGAAATTGGTATTAGTTCAGCCTTACTAATTCACAAAAGCTGGAAGCTAGCCCCAGTTACTGAAGAGTTGCCATGGTGGAAGTTCTCCTTGAAATGACACCAAAAAAAAAAAAAAAAAGAAAGAAAGAAAGAAAAGAAATGCCACGTAAAGAATCTCAAATACTATGGTAATTAGCACCCATCAATGTTAACTCTATTTAGGAACCTCAAGAGATTCATTTTACGTATACACACATCAGACTACCATTGACATACGGAACATGTGTATACATAAGAGGGTGTAAAATTCTTCGTGTTAGTTGAAATCATTTCCTTTCTTTAAAAAAAAAAAAAAACAATTACTGAAAAGAGAAATAGGACAAAGTTGAAGCATCTTACCTGGCCCTTATCTGAATTACAGCAATTATCAAAGAGTGGAATCTGAATTAATTTGATTTTGCTGCATGTATATTCTGCCTGGGTCTCCCTAGAAAAGACAAAGAAAAGAGAGAAAGGCTATACATCCCAGTGTGGAGGTCTTTGTTAATTGTAGTTTAACAAACCTCGTTGGATGATTTGTGTGGGAAACTGCAGTTTGACCTGTATGTCCAAAATAAATTTGGTGTGGTCCTCCTGGTTTTCCTATTTTGGTGCACAGTTCTATACAGCTATGGCAAAGCTTTGCTAGGTTCTTGCAACATGGCATGGCTACATAAATAAGCAGAAGCTGACTCAACAGACCAGATTTTCAGAGTGAAAACTGAATATACTAGTGAGGAGAACAGACTGTGTTTATGGTTCTCAGATAATCAAAAGCAGATAAAATAAAATTAAAAAATAAAATACTCATTAGGGAAGATTGCTAGTTTATAAAGAAAAGGAACAGGCTCGGCGCCTGTGGCTCAAGCGGCTAAGGCGCCAGCCACATACACCTAAGGTGGCGGGTTGGAATCCAGCCCGGGCCTGCCAAACAACAATGAAGGATGCAACCAAAAAATAGCCAGGTGTTGAGGTGGGCGCTTATGGTCCCAGCTACTTGGGAGGCTGAGGCAGGAGACTCGCTTGAGCCCAGGAGTTGGAGGTTGCTGTGAGCTGTGATGCCATGGCACTCTACCCAGGGGGATAGCTTGAGGCTCCGTCAAAAAAAAAAAAAGAAAGAAAAGAAAAAGAAAAGGAACAGTAGCATAAGTAAATCTTTTGGATCTTTTGTGTTATAACAGACACAAATATGTTAGATTTGTTTTGACGAGGCATCTGTCATGGTTAAAAAACATAACTAGGGGTAATGTCCATAAATAAGATAATCTTGAGAAGCAACTAATTGGAATATTTGTTGCAACCTAAGAACACATCTACAGAACCTATCTCTGGTTCTGGCCACGTGCTTAGCTCCAATAATGGGCCCAGAAATAGTCTAAGCTAACAAAGAATTTTACACCCTCTTATAACTCAGGGACTGCCTGTACTGAGATGTGAAACTGAGGGAGGATACCCAGGAAAAGTAAAGTTTTTTTTTTTTTGTTTGTTTGTTTGTTTGTTTTAAAAAGGGCTTCTCAGAGAAGCCCAAAGACACTCCTGTAAGGTCACTCCCCATGGTAACCCAGCCTTTAAGAATTGTAAAACTTAGCTTCCTAGATCCTTGAAACTAATGCTGGTGCTTCCACTGCTGTAAACCATGAACGTGATTTGATACCTCCAAAACAAAACTTCTCTTGCTGCTTAACTACCCTTTGGGCACTCTAATTCAATATAGATATTTCTCAAATAAAAGTATCTATCTTTGCTAGTTAAAGAGTTACTATACTTAGAAACAAATAGAACTGAATGTTGTGGCTATTATGCTCTTATGGTATAAATGCTTTGAGTTGGTGCCTACAGGTGAAATTTTTTGTTTACCTACACAATATACAGTCCTTGCCTTCCTGGGAGAGCTCAGTCTTCCATTAGTTCATCTCCTTCCCATACAGTCAGGTATTGGGGATATCTGGCCACATGCTTAGCTCCAATAATGGGCCAAGAAATAGTCTAAGATAACCCAATGATCCAATGCCCATTGCCATAGTGGTTGAGTAAAGATTTAGCCTTGATCCATATACCTTTATCTGTATAGCTGTTTATGTGTTGGCTTCATATTAGTATTGCATACATTGGATACTAGTTTTACATTCTTGTGATACTTTAGTAAAAATAATGTTCTTCAACTCCACCCAGGAAAGTACAAAAGATGGAAATTCTCCATCTTTCTTATGACTGAATACTATTCCATGGTATACCTATACCACAGTGTGGAGTGGGAATTGTGAGGCGGCAAGACTCCCCACAGCCTGGGAAGTGCATTCAAGGAGTGGCCCCCAACTGCTTTTCCTCCCTTCCCAAAATAACAATAGTCTTTTCTCCTTGCTCCCTCTGCCAGAAGTCACATAGCTTCTGTATACTTTCCTATCTTTTGCCACATAACTGTCTTTCCCTAAAATTAATCTTCACCACATGTACAAAGATTCACATCCTTAAGAATGTTGTTTATTGGGAAGAGGCAAGATAGCTGACTGAAGCTAGGTTTCAGCAGAGGCTATCGTCCAGATGGAAAAACAATGGCCAGAACCAACCCAATAAAGAGAAAGATCAGGAGCTGAGCTGAGAGAGAGGATTGATAGTTTCTCATCGTCACTGCTGAGGCAAGCTGGGACTCCAAGGAAACAAATTTCAGGTACAAAACCATCCTAAAGAGGACAGGAATCCTTCCCTTCCCCCCTCCCCATGAGAACGGCTTGAGGCAAGTAGTGAAGAGAGGACCTTTTGTTTCACCAAAGGGGAGAGAATGACCCAGGGCTGGGAATCCCTCCACAGAGAGATACCACTGCAAGCCCAGGCAGTCTCTTGTCTGGGACAGAAGTTAATCTACTATTCTCCCTACCTTCCTGAACTCCCAATCCACCCCTCCCCCCTCTCCTAGCGGTCTGGAAGCCTACTCCCTGCAGAATCCAGAGTGTCTGGCAGATTTTTGCTAGGCTGGGGCAGTTGTGCTGAATCTATAACTTTAATAGAGGCAGGAGTCACAAGGGGAGGGAGAGTTGCCCTGTGTTGCAAAGAGCATAGAACAGGATCCACGCCACTGACTCAGAGACCAGGGGAGCACCTGCTGACACCCCACCCACCTCTGCTACACAAGGGGCACTGCCCACCAGCTCCCTGGCTCCTGTGACCCAGGGCTGGTGGCCAGCAGCTCTGCCCAGTGGCTCCCAGCCTGGCTCCTGCAACCCCTGTGGGCAGTGGTTGGTGGCTCTGCCCTCCGGTTCCCCGCCCGGCTCTTGCAACCCACAACCAGTGGGCAGCAGTTCTGCACTCTGGCTCCCCACAAGGCACCTGTGCCATGTGTGGCCAGTGGCAATGCCCTCCAGCTCCAACTACCCCCACCACCGCTTCTGCAACCTACAGTCAGCAGTACCCCAGATCAGCAGCAACACCCCCTACAGTGGCAGTGCCACCCCTGACAGTAGTGGCGGCCTCATGCTCCTTCCCACTGGGGTCAAATTTGGGAGACACACCTCCCCAATTCTGTGGAACACACAGGGAACCTGACCTGACCTGCAGCGGTTCCAGAGGTGGAGTGTGGCCAAGACAGAGTTATGGTCTCTGAGGGAGAGAACCACACTCCTCCATGGTAGCCCCTGGCTGGGTACAGATGCAGGTAGAACACTCCCCAGTTTCCAATGATCACCGGAGGAAATCAGGCCTGAACTCCTCCTGGCTGCAGGTTGCACATTTAGATGGCCCTGTAAAGGAGGCATTGTCACCTCTTTGACTTAGGTACAAATATCTGGTGTACTTGAGTATTAGAGAGAGCTATGCTGCAGCCCTTTGAGGTAACCAGTGACTGGGGTTGAAAGTGATGCAAAGTGGAAAAAGAAGCACCAGTCCCCCTGGAATAATACTTTTGCTGGGTGGGCCTTTCTGTCCCCCCAGAAAAGAACACCCGCAACGTTCCCAGAAAGCCCAGCTACTATTCCAGCAACAACCACTGGAGGGCCCCAAACACCGCTATGGGTTGCCACAGCTTCCCATCACTCACCCTCCACAGATATCGCCTGTGTTTGACACAACAGCAGAAAGCTGATTCCTAGCCTACAGGAAACATCGTCACCAAGACCCGGCAAGACGTTCAAGTCGAAATTCTGGCACCTCCACATTTCCGCATTCAGCTTTTGAGAGTCAACTATCTTCTAGCATTTCAGAGACGTTGGAGATCCCTTTAATCAAAGAGTGCCCCACTCAACAAAAAAAGGTCACAATTCCAGAAGACCCTGAGTCCTAATGCTCAATCCCCAAAGCTCTGGGGACCTGTCAGCACTTCCGAGTTCACCTTATGTGTTCATTCCACCTGACATCCTTGACCCCAGAGTCATCTTTTGTGAAGGAAGAATCTGTTCCTCAAGATCAGAAGGAAAACAGACTTCCAAACTGCTCCCATCACACTGATAGCAGCCCAGAGCCTGGGCTTGTTTTGGTTAAAGATAGCCCTGAGAACAAATAGGGGATAAAGGTCACACGGAGAAGAGGACAGCACCTGCTTGCTTACCTCAGGGAGCGAGGAAAGCTGAGCAGAAGCCAGTTGCTTGTGAAAAACTGACTACCTCTCTCATCAACGCTCTCAAGAAATTGCTGATTTTCATAGAGTTGCTAAAGTCACGTTTCTAACTCACGAGAGTCTATCAGTAGAATAAAACAGAAATAACACCAACGGAAACAAGTATTTTAAATAGAGCCCTGGAGTCATAAGGGAATTCAATCTCCACATTTGCTTTTTAAGATACCTTGTATCATGAACTGTTTACTTTATGTTTTTCTTGCATTAACTGTTTCAAATGTATGTAAATTAATGGTTGCAGAAAACAAAAAGAAATTAAGTCTGTAGTTTTAAAAAGTTATAACAGTGACTTAAAATGTAGAAAAGCAAATGATTAATATTCTCAAGTTTTGAAAAAGGATTTAACAAAATGCAAAAAATGTAAACAAAATAAAATCAGGCATAGAAATATTTAATCACTAGGAAAATGGCTGAAGTTATCCTGTTATGTATATAAAGCATTTTCTCAAAACAAAATATTACCTTAAAGAAAGCACCAGGAACAAGAGGAAACTTCAAGGAAGAGATATTTCCAAGCTCATACAAACTTTACTGGAGAAGAAGATAAAAGCATGCACTCCCAAATTCATTTTATGAGGATAATTTTGATTCCAAAATGAGACGAACATAATGAGAGTAATCAATATTATAGTTCAAGTTAACTATGAACATAGATAAAACCCTAAATTAAATATTGCATGCTTAATCAAATGATGCATAGAAATGACAGTAAACCAGAACAAGTAGGTAAAAATGTAACAGTAAACCAGAACAGGAGGTAGAAATTCCTTAATGTTAGAAAAAGTATTAATGTTAATGTAAATCACCACATTAACGGAGAGAAACAAGGTTGCTACCACGTTCATAGAGAGGGTAAAGTCATTTACTGAAGCCCAACACCTGTTCATATAACAACAAGGAAAAAACCTCACACAAACAAAACACAATTCTTAGCAAACTAGGAGTAGAAGAGACTGAAAAGGTGTGTCTACAAAATAATCTGCAGCATTCTTCATCAGCAGTGGTCACCCTTGAAAAATAAAGTACCGGACAAGACTGTTCAATGTCAACAGTGGAGTTTCTAGCCAGAGCGGTAAATTAAAGATGTAAAAGGCACAATGATTAGAATCAAAAAACCAAAATTAGGCGACGCCTGTGGCTCAGTGGGTTTGGCGCTGGGCCCATATGCCGAGGATGGGGGTCCAAACCCAACCCCAGCCAAACTGCAACAAAAAATAGCCGGGCATTGTGGCGGGTGCCTGTGGTCCCAGCTACTTGGGAGGCTGAGGCAAGAGAATC
>NW_003852999.1:12192-13787 GCF_000181295.1 Otolemur garnettii
ACTTGAATTAAATTGTGTTTTTCTCTCCTGTGAGTGTGTAGTTGCTTTTCTGTTGGTTTCAGATTAGTATTGAGTACGTGGGAGACTTTTGCATTCTTGTGATACTTTAGTACCAAGCAGAATGTGCCTCAGCTCCATCCAGGTTAATATGAAACATGGACAGTCTCCATCTTTTTTGTGTGGATGAAGAATATCCCATGGTATACATACGCCACAATTTAGTAATTCATTCATGGGTTGATGGGCACCTTGGGTTGCTTCCACATGTTGGTAATTGTGAATTAAGCTGAAATAAATCTTCTATTGCAAATGTCCTCATGATAAAAGTATTACTTTCTTCCTCTGGGTAGATACCCAGTAATGAAACTGCAGGATCAAATGGGAGGTATACATTTAGCTCTCTGAGGATTCTCCATACTTCTTTCCATAGAGGGTGCATTGGTTTGTAATCACACCAGCAGCGTAAACGTTGTTCCTTTTTCTCTACATCCATGCCAGCATCTGCAGCTTTGGGATTTTGTGATATGGACTATTCTTACTGGAGTTAGGTGATATCTCAGGGTGGTTTTGATTTTCATCTCTCTGATGATTAGGAATGATGAGCATATTTTCATGTGCCTCTTTGGCCATTCATCTGTCATCTTCACAGAAGTTTCTGTTCAACTCTCTTGCCCACTTATAAATGGGACTGTTTGCTCTTTTCTTGTGGATTAATTTGAGTTATCTGTAGATAGTAGTTATCAGTCCTTTGTCAGATTCATAGCATGCAACGATCTTCTCCCATCCTGAAGGCTGTCTCTTTGCTTTGGTTGTGGTATCCTTGGCCATGCAAAAGGTTTTAGCTTGATTGTGTCCCATTTATTTATTTTTGGTGTTCTTGCAATTGCCAAGGGGGTCTTCTTAATAAATTCTATTTCCAGGTCATTTGGGTCAAGAGTTTTTCCACATTTTCTTCTGGAATTTTTATTGTTTAATGTCTTAAATTTAAGAGGTGAGGGTCCAGTTTTTGTCTTCTACACTACATGGCTAACCAATTCTCCCAGCACCATTTTTTGTTTGTTTGTTTTAGAGACAGAGTCACAGCAAACTCCAGGTCTTGGGCTTAGGCAATTCCCCTGCCTCAGCCTCCCGAATAGCTGGGACTACAGGCGCCTGCCACAATGCCCGGCTATTTTTGTTGTTGTTGTTGTTGTTGCTGTTTGGCCAGGGCTGGATTTGAACCCTCCACCCTCAGTATAAGGGGGCGGTGTCCTACTCAATGAGCCTCAGGCGCTGCCCCACCCAGCACCACTTATTAAACAGGGATTCTTTTCCCCAGCATACACTTATGTTGGTTTATTGAAGATCAGATGGGGATATGTGCCTGGGTTGATCTCTAAGTTCTCTGTTCTGTTCCATAGATCTATACTTCTATTTTTGGGTCAGTACCATGCTTTTTTGGTCACTGTAGCCTCATAGTAGTATATCCTGAAGTCTGGTAACGTGATGCCTCCAGATTTGCTGTTTTTTCTTAGAATTTTATTGGCTATTTGCAAATTTTTCTGGTTTCCTATGACATGAGGTACTATTTTTTCGAGTTCCTCAAGGCATGACAT
>NW_003852999.1:15651-17340 GCF_000181295.1 Otolemur garnettii
CACTTTATCACCATCGATAGAGTGCCATGGCGTCATAGTTCACAGCAACCTCAAACTCTTGGGCTCAAGCAATCCTTTCGCTTCAGCCTCCCAAGTAGCTGGGACTACAAGTGCTGGCTACAGTGCTCAGTTATTTTTTAGAGACAGTCTCACTCTTTCTCAGGCTGGTCCCAAAATCATGAGCTCAAGCAATCTAACTGCCTGTCTTCCCAACGTGTTAGGATTGCAGGCTTGGGCCAAAGCACCTAGCCCACATATGTGCTAACTTGATAGGAGAGAGTCCCTATTAACTAGAAAAAGTTACGGTGTTCATTGCATTCTGCTGGAGCCGCTGGTCATAAACATTTCCTAGAGGGGAGATTGATGCCTCACAACATACACAAATATAAACTCCAGACATTCAAAAAACCTAGGTGGAAAAAGAGAGCCTATGAAATGTTGGAATAATTACAACAGACAATCATTTTATGTCTTCAGAGAAAGATAGTCTTTCCTGTAACCACAAACTGTGAACATAAGATATCTTCTTCCCACTTATTTATGTCTTCTTGAATTTCTTTAGCAACGTTTTGTCACTTTTAGAGTACAAATCTTTCCCCTCCTTGGTTGACTTTATTCCTAAGTGCTTTATTCTCTTCAGTGCAGCCATAATTGTAATTATATTCTTAATGATCTTTGGATTTGGTTCATTGTTGGTGTACAGAAATGCAACTGATGATCACGTGTTGATTTTCTATCCTGAAACTTTAACACATTCATTTATGAGCTCTAACAATTTTTTTTCTTAAATTTCTACAGTTTTCTGTATATAAGATCATGTCATCTGTGAAAGATGATAACTTCACTTCTTGTTTTCCACGTTGGATGCCTTTTATTCATTAACCTTGCCTACTTACTCTGTCTAGAGGTTCCAATAGTTTGCTGAGTTAGAAGTGGCAAAAACAGCCATCCTTGTCCTGTTCTTGATCTTAGGGGGAAAGATTTCAGTCTTACCCATAGAGTATAATGTCAACAATGGGTACTTCTCTATATGACCTGTACCACGTTGAGGAAGTTTCCTACTCTTCCCAGTTTGTTGAGTGCTTTTAACATGAAAGCATGTTTGATTTTGTTAGATGCTCTTTCTGCATCAATTGACACGGCGACATGGTCTTTTATTATCATTCTGCTAATATGGTGCCTCAAATAACTTTCATGTGTTGAATCATCCTTGCTTTCCAGGAGTCATTCCCACATAGTCATGGTGTGTAATCCTTTTAAATATATACTTGCTAGCATTTTGTCTAGGATTCTTAGCATCGATATTCATAAGGGATATTGCTGTGTAGTTTTCTTGTGGATTTGTCACACTTTGGTATCATAATAATGTTGGCTTCAAAGAATGAGTTAGGAAGTGGTTGGTCTCTTTCAGGGGTTTTGGAAGAGATTGAGAATGAATGGTGTTAATTCCTCCTTAAATGTTTGGTGGAGGGCAGGGCCTGTGGCTCAAAAGGGTAGGTCGCTGGTCCCATATGCCAGAGGTGGCGGATTCAAACCCAGCCCTGGCCAAAAACTGCAAAAAAAAAGGTTTGGTGGAATTCACCAGTGAAGCCTTCTGGGCCAAGACTTTACCCTGTTGGAAGGTTTTTGATTACTGAGTCAATCTTCTCACTAATTATAGGTCTTTGTAAATTTTCTATTTCCTGGCTC
>NW_003853000.1:0-2850 GCF_000181295.1 Otolemur garnettii
CTGTCCCCTGGAGGGGGTCTGCTCCTCTGTTCCCAGCCGGGCCAGAGTAGCAGCCCTGGGGTCTCAGGCGCAGGCAGAGAGGAAGAAGGCCTGAATAGTGTGGCCCAGCTAGAGGACGTTGGCGTAGTCGTGGGGTGTCTGGGGCCTGGGTCTCTCAGTGGAGAGCAGCAGCCTCACCTGGAGGAGAGCGTGTATGAAGGTGGCCTGCACACTCAGCCCGGCCCTCCCTGGGGTCTGAGGGCAGTGGTGGGAGCCCTGACCTTGGAGAGGGTGATGGCAGTGCTGTAGCTCATACTGAGCAGAAAGAGCATGAAGAAGAAGCAGAGGCTGGTCCACAGCCCACCTGGCTCCTCACTCCCAGCCTCCTCCGTGTACAGGTCCTGGATGTCCAGCTCTGGGGAGACTGCCAGTTAGCGCTCCCCAACCTCTTGTGGCAACAGTGGGGACAGGTGGAGCCCCTGCTGGCCTTAGGCAGCACCCGCTGAGGCCTGAGTGGCAAAATTTCCTGTCCAGCCCTTTGGGATTGAGGGTTGGGGGTCCAAAGCCCAAGCTGGCTATTGGCTGTGCGGAGTCCTCAGTCCTCTGTCTTTCCTGATCACCCACCTCCAAAGTGGCCTGGCATTTTCTCTCATGACTTCTTTTCTGACACTGGCCCTGCTGAGTCCTTCCCACCCCCTGCCCACTGGCCTCAGGACAGTCTGAGGTCCAGAGCTGGCTTAGCCTGTCAGGCAGGCTCTGGCTCCAGGAAACTCTGAGGGGCTGGCCTGGCCACGCAGACTTTGAGTCCAGGCCTGTGGGAGTCTAGAGCTGCTGCGGCTCTGTTAGGTGCACCCTGTCCTCCTGCCTCCTACCCTCTGGTATCACTGGATCTTCTTGCCCTGGCCTGGGCCTTCCCTGCACCATGTGCCATCTCTGGCCCTGCCAGACCCCTCCTTTTCTGCTGGCCCTGGGTGAGCCTGTGTGGCTGTTCCTACCAGCTCGAATGCCTGTTAGGCAGAGCTGTGGACACAGAGGGGCTGTGGGCTCACAGGTGCCCAGTGCCTGGGTTTTGAGTGGACATGATGGGTGCTTGCATGCTTAGCTGTGTGCCCTGCTGCACTCGTGGGGTGAGGGCCTCGGGGACCTGAGAGGGAAGTGGCTGTGACCCTGGCTCTTCCCACAGCCTCTAGGCCCTGGGAGTGGAGTGAAGCTTGGTAAAACAGATGTGTGGGGTGAGGGATAGAGCCCAGCCATGGGGAAGGGTGTGTCTGTGTGTCCAAATGTGTCTGTGTCCCTCCCTATGTGTCCTTGTGCCCAGGTCCATCTGTCTTTGGGGTGTAGCTGACAGGGTAGGGGTGGACTCGGGAGGCTGGGGAAGCAGGAGGAAGCCGTGAGGGCTGCTGAGCCTCCCTTGTCTGTCTTGGACCTGGGATGTGGGGGAAGGGCTTGGAAGTGGCCTGGCTGGAGGGCAGCTTAAGAGGCTCAGCCTGGACCACGCATGAGTGTCGTTGGCCATGCAGGGCACCGTTGGGCTGGCAGTGTGGCCCAGAGTGTGCATGGCGTGTGCATAGCCCTGTGTGCCACCAGTGCCTACACAGAGGGTGGGCACCTCTCCAGGGATCGGTTAGGACATCAAGACAGGGAAGCCCTGAGTCATCACCCCGAGGGGATGGGGTGGGAATGACTCAGCCCTGCCCCACTGTGCACAGAGGCAGACACCACTGCCCCGCCTCAGGTGGTGCTATTGGGCTCCTGTGAGTGTGTCTGTGTAGGGGTAAGACTCAAGCTCTTTCTCCACAGAAAGGGCCACGTGTCCAGCTATGCTGAGTCTGCAGGGACTCATCTATTCAGAGGGTGGGAGCCAAGACCTCCAGGAGAGTGAGCGCTGTGGGGGTTGGGCTCAGCTGGACCCCCTCTGAAGTCCTCCCTTGGCTCTTTGGACTCTTTGGGGCAGGCAGGCAAGACCCATAATGGGGTGGTAGGTAGGGCCGGAGGTGTCTGTGCTGTCTGAAAAATGCCATGCCTCAGCCCTGCCCACCTGCTCCCACCCCTCTTCTGGGGGTCCCTTCTTCTGCACCAAGATGCCTGTGCCCTGCAGCCCTGAAGAATGGGGCACATCCTGAGCAGGCACTGAGTGTTTATTAGGTGGCTTCTCAGTGTTGGCACAAAGGTGGAGAGAGGTCTGGCTGGCTGGCTGTCTTCCCCTCCCCCAGCCAGACAGAGCCCTGGGAGGGAGGGACATGAGGATATCATTTACCAGGTTGGGGCTCCTGGAGGAACAAGACAGGCTGCTGTTTTGGGAGAAGCTCACTCCATTTCTAGGGGTTCAGGGGAGGTGGAGGGCAATGCTGATAGGGAGTCGGGGTAGCACAAGGTGAGTAATCCAGCAGTAGGTCACAGAGGGACCCACTGAGGGTCTGAGCAGGACTGTCAGAGCCTGAGGTGTGGGAACAGAGGGGCAGCCTGGTGGGGCTGCTCGGCTTCTTCTGGGTGGGTGGGTGGGGGCACTGAAGGCCTAGTGTGTCTGGGCCAGAACCAGAGGCATAAAGGGGCCTCCCTGGGTCTGGGTTGTGGGACCATGCAGGGAAGGGCATGAAGGGTAGGCACAAGGCTCTACCTGTGCTGGAGGTGGGCTTTGTGCTGAGCTTAGCAGGGATCTCACCAGGAGGAAGGCTCTGGGGAGAGGGAAAGCCTAGATAGGCTGCTGCCAAGGTCAGAGGAAGGCAGAGGGCAGGTGGAGGGTGGTGGCTGCAGTGTAGAGGAGCAGGGAAGAGGGACTTATCCAGGATGGTGTCTTGGGAACAACTCCTGTGTGGGTCCCTGGAGGAGACCATGTGGGTACTGAAGGGTAGCTCTGGGCACCTGTCACAG
>NW_003853000.1:3527-5535 GCF_000181295.1 Otolemur garnettii
ACCTGTGGGGTCACAACAGGTGTCAGTCTGTAACAGTCCACCCTCCCTACCCCTGAACTCACATTCTCCTCAACACAAAATACCTTCATCCACACCAGCAACCTGAAGATTCCTGACCCATTCCAGCCTCAGTTGTGAGGCCAGACTCTCATCTCCATGTCACCAGAACCAGGTGTGCAGTGAAAGTCGCCTGTCTGTGGATCTGTGAGACCAGATAGCTGTCTCCCTCTGAGATTCAAGGTGGGACAGATGATTCCAAAGGGGCAATTGGGGGGAAGGAAGGAGTTCCGGGTCCCAAGCACATCTAACACTGCAGGGAGAATCCCATGAGATACGAGGCTCACGACCCCTGCCTGGGGTGGGTGCTCTGTCCTCCCACTTTCCTGGGGTGGCCCCCTCTTTCAGACTGGTGTCTGTGTCCTGATGGCCTCCTCGTCTGTGGCTCTGACCTCAGTCAGTCTAGCTTCATTTTATCTGTTTCCTGCCCTCAACCCAGCCAGCATCGTTTCTGTGGTTATAGACCCTCCAGAACCTTGCCAACCCCCTATGAATTTCTCAGAGTCCACAGATGTCCATGGGTGATCTGTCCCCACTCCCAGCTCCCGTGGGGATGGTCAGTGGGATCCACCAGTCACACGTGTCATCCTATGGCAAAGGTGCCCAGAAAGCCCCTTGAATCTGCTGAGAATATCCCCTCCTCAGTCTGTGGTTCCTGAGCCCCACTCTCTGTCTCCCAGTACCCCATTCTTGGATGTAGCCTTGTACCCTACTCTTTCTCTTCCATGACCTTGTCCCCATGGATACAGCCCCACATTCCACGCTCTATTTCCCATCACCCCTTCTCATGGATATAACCCTGTACATACTCTGTGTCTCCCAGGACCCCCATCTAATGGATATACAATTGTACCCTACTCTCTGTCTCCCATGACCCCATTCCCATGGATGTAGCCCTACACCCCACTGTCTGTGTCCAGGACCCTCTCCCCATGAATTTAGCCATGCATTCCCCCCTCTGACTCCCCAGTCTCCCTCCTCATGGATATGGCCCTGCACCACCTCTCTGTCTCCCAGGACCCCATCTCTATGGATTTAATCCTGTACCCCACTCCCTCTCTCTCCCATGACCTCCTTTCTGTAGATATAGCCCTACACTCCACTCTTTGTTTCCCAGGCAAAGCCCTGCATGAGAGGTCATAGCTGTTGCCCCACATCCCCAAGCAGGCAGCCCTAGGCATTTCTCTCAGGGCTTGCATTTGTAGGGCCTCATCTGCTGGCCCCAGGGAGGCAGAAAGGGATGTGGGACTTTGAAGCCGGCAATCTAGGATCTTCCTTTAGGACGGCGAGTGCCTCTTTGATCCAGAGGGTCTGTATGTAAGCCTTTTTTCTGTGTAGGAAACATACTTATGAAATGCCCTAAAACACACAATGTGATATCCATTGTCCCCCACAAACTCCTCACTGTGTTGTCTCTGGTGCTAGGGTACAGCTCTCACAGCTAGTATATTTGCCTAAAACTCCTGCAAACCTGCCTCTCTCATCCATGCTGTGTTTGTTCCCCACATCTTCACCAATTTCTTCAACAGAAAATCCAGGGAGCCGACTTCTAGCATGACTTCCCCTTTTCACGTTACATAAAGGTCAGTTAATACCTTGTAGATTACAGAAATCTCTCTGCTGGAAGCATGTCATGGCCCCAGGTGGCCAAGTGCCTGTCATATGACTGGGTGTTTATGTCCTCCCACCACCAAACCAAAGGCCATAACTCAGCTCCTCTGACATGTGGGCAAGGGCCCCCACACCTGCATGCTCCACAGCTCACCCGTGTCACCACAGCCTGGGCTGCCTGGATGTCCTCCTTTGCCCCAGTACCTCAGGGAAGAAACATCTGTTTCCAGTGGGTAGCAAAGAGGACACACACACCCTCCCACATCTACATTAAGGGCTTGACCTGCCTGGTCTGATCCTGTGGAATTCACCACCAACCATCTGCCTGGCCCAGATGACC
>NW_003853000.1:6931-17193 GCF_000181295.1 Otolemur garnettii
TAAGAAGTTTTTGAATTTCTGATGGGTATGTTGTTATTTCACCTTCACCACTTCTGACTGATGAAATTAGAGATTTTACTCTTTTTTTTCCTGGTTAGGTTGGCTAAAGGTTTGTCTATTTTATTAATCTTTTTAGCAAACCAACTTTTTGACTTATTGATCAGTTGTATAATCCTTTTCTTTTCAATTTCATTTAATTCTGCTTTAATTTTTGTTATTTTTTTTCTTTTGCTGGGTTTGGGATTGGAATGTTTTTCATTTTCCAGTTGCTCAAGATGTCCCATTAAGTTGTTAACTTCCTGTCTTTTCATTCTCTTGAGGAAAGCTTGCAGTGCTATAAATTTCCTTTTTAGGACTGCCTTAGCAGTATTCCAGAGGTTCTGATAATTCATGTCTTCATTAGTGTTTCACTTCAAATATTTGGTAATTTCCTTCTTAATCTCATCTCTAACCCACCTATAATTCACCATAAGGTTATTTAGCTTCCATCTTCTTATATGAGTCTGCGGATTCCTGTTGTTACTGGGTTCACCTTTTATTCCATGATGGTTGGAGAAGATGCAAGGAATAATGTCTATTCTTTTAAATTTGCTGAGGTTAGAATTGTGACCTAAGATGTGATTGATTTTGGAGCATGTTCCATGATCCTTTTGCCACTGTGGAAGTTGGAATTTCATCAAAAGTTTCTGAGTGAGTTTACTTTTGTGGTGGAAGATTGCACTGGTCATTATGGAGGATAAGTCTGAGAACATCCTGGGGAGCTGGTTTCATTATAGCGAATTTCTTCAACATGTGAATGTTGTTAAAGTATTCAATTTCTCCATCATAGATGAAACTCAGGTTAGCTGGATACAGGATCCTGGGTTGCAAGCTATTTTGTTTTAGGAGATTAAAAGTTGATGACCATCCTCTTCTAGCCTGAAGTGTTTCAGCAGAGAGATATCTGTGGTCATTCTAATATTCTTCCTCTGGTAGGTTATGGTTTTCTTATGTCTGGCTGCTTTTAGAATTTTCTCTTCCATATTAACATCAGTGAAGTTAATTATGATGTGCCTGGGGGATGTCTTATTTGGCTTGAGTCATGCTAGGGTTCTGAAACTGAAAGTGTTCTTGGAGCCTCTGATTGGAGATGCAGGGAGAAGGAACTGCAGACGGGATGATTGATTTGAAGGGAGGTTGGGACTCGCTCTGCTCGGTGACCCGCCTTTAATTTACTATCTTATATACTTTCAAACATTCAGTAAGAATTTAACACAGATACAAGGTAGTGAAGTAATATTAGGAAGTTACCATTAAGATTACAATTCAGTGTGAGGGCTGCGGAAAACATATACAATTGATTTTGTTTAGAGTAAAAACATAAGGTAGACTGGCTGCCTGTTCTTGTTGGCCCAAACTGAAACTAGAGATTATAATGTTAATGAAGGAAGAAGACAGAGAACAGAACCCAATGCTTGAGGACAAGTATTCAAACTCCCAGCTGTGCCCCAGGCTGATTCTCCAGAATTCCTAACAAAGAGAAATTCTGCATATTTCTGCATATCTATAGGCAGGTGCAGAAGCTCGATCTTTGAAGAAATCTTTCTCAGAATCAATCTCCTGGGGAGCACATTGAAGCAAACTGTCATGTCTGAGCATAGGGTGCCTATCTCTACATGAAACTGTTTACTATCTGAATTTCAGAATCTTTTGCATGTCTGGAAAGTTCTCTTTCATAATTTCATGAAGAAGAGCCTCTGTGTTTTGTGAAGCAACTTCACCTCCTTCAGGAATTCCTATAAGGAGAATATTAGTTTTCTTCAAATTATCCCAGAGTTCTGAGAGAATGATCCGTTTTTTTTTCAAATTATCCCTGTGTTTTGTGAAGCAACTTCATCGCCTTCAGGGATTACTATAAGGTAAATATTAGTTTTCTTCAAATTATCCCAGAGCTCTTTGAGAGAATGATCCATTTTTGCTCTCCATTTCTCTTCGTCTTTGAACAGTTGGGCACATTTAAAAGCTTTTTCTTCAATGTCAGAGATCGTTTCTTCTGCCTGCTCCATTCTGTTACTGAGGGATTCTACTGTATTTTTCAGATCTTTGGGGGCTCCAAGCTCTTGCCTCAATGTGTCAAAATCTTTGGTCATTTTATCTTTGTAATCATTAAATACTTGTGACATCTTTTGAATAATTCCTTGAAATTCTAATTCCCTCTTTTCCTTCATTCTGTTGATTTTATTTGCTATCTATCCAAATTCAGAACTTGATTTCTGGCATTTCAGCCATCTGTGTATGGATGGAATCTTTAGTTGCATCTGCCATGTCCTTCCTTGGTGGGTTATCTACTCTAGCTATTCATGTTACTGTACTGGATTTTTCCTTCTGATTCTGCCCGATTCTTAATTTATACCATTTGGATTTTCCCCCAGAGCTTTGCCAAGGACCCATACAGTGCTACGGCCCTAGAAACTGGGACCCTGCTTGGTGTGGTGGGGCTAAGTGGCTCTGTTTTGTTTTCAGCTGCTCTCTGTTCTACCCTAGTAAATCAGTTACTCTGGGTTGAAGTCTCAGCTGTGGAGAAATACCAGCAATAAAGTCACCTCACCACCCACAGGCAACGGTTCCAAAAGGAAAATCCAACCTTCCCACAACCACATACCCAGGGTACTTTGGATAGTTCTTGGGTCATTGGCTCAGTCCAAGAGATCCAAATCAAGTGTCCCAGTCAGTGCTGGTCTCAGGTAGTGGAGTTCAAAATGTCTCTGACAACTAGATAGCAGGGTTCTGTTGGCAGCTCAGGTATGACTAGCTCCAGTGCTCTGTGAGATGAGAAGGACCAACCCAGCAAATAAATTTGCCCCCTTCCCTACTTTGCACCTCTGTCATACCCAGTCACTGGTAACTCCACAGTGCTGTCACACCCAGTCACTGGTAACCCCACAGTGCTGTGACCCAGTTTCCCCCAATGAGCAGATGCCTGAGAGTTTTATGCCTGCCTGAGTCAGAGGGAGATCTATGTCTCCTCAGCCAGACTGCAGTTCTCTGCCACTATCCAGCAGGGGGAAGTGAGGCCTGACAACATTGGGTGCTTAATGGAAGCTGAGGTGGTTCACTCAATTCCAGCCCCGCCCCTGATTGATGTTGCTGGCAGAACAGCACAACTTTGCAGAGTTTGTTTCCGTCCTGGCTATATTACCTTATGGATCACATGCTGCTTGAGGTGACAGAAACTGTGACTCAGTTCTGAGCAACTGCAAGCAGTTAGAGATCACATTGAGCTGCCAGTTCCAGGCTCTGCATGCCTGTGTTTGTCTCACCTATGATCCTCTGAAGGCTGGGTGCATCTTAACCTCAGTAAAGCAGTTCTCTGGCACAGCCCTGCCCTGGGAGTCTTCTGGATCTATGCACACGTATTCTATTTCCCACACTCTGCCCCAGCCACTACCGCCTCAGGCCTTCCCTTCATTCATGTCCCAGATCTGTTTGCCAGTGGCTGCCACTGTAGAAGGTGCCTGGCTTCCTCTGGTTGCTCAGAGAGACAGGGCATATCTGTCTGGAATAGCCCCAGGGGCATGAGCCTTATTGTTCCCACAGCTGCTGCTGCTCTGTGCCTTGGGGCACTGCCACTGCTCCTGTATGGTTCTCTCTCAGCTGACCATCCTCTCCTTACTCCCATGCCACAGAATAAGCATAGACAAGCAAGAGCCCTTCACCTGTCCACACCTCTCAAGAAAATGCCCCAAATCTGGACTCCATGGGTGATAGGCTTCCACACCTTAGGGTGAGAGTGCAGGGGAGTGTTGGGAGTTCAGAGTTGAAGGTAGGGAATATACACAATGTTATACATTTTTATACCTGGCAGTAGAGTGCCATGGCACCCTAGTAGGGGTAGGAGGTCCAGTTTTTAGAGGGTCTCTCCCATGGGATAGGAGGACGTTTGAACTCTGCTTACTTGTTTGTGTGGAGTTTACTGTGAGTCCATCTCATGGTGGAGGGGACTCCCATCCACTTAGTGATGGATTTAGTACCTTTTTTATGTATGCTTGGGGTCACAGCTCGCTTCAGCAGGGTTGATGTGCATTGTTCAACCTTTTCTCTTGGCTCAGCTCCAAACCATTGGCTTACTTGCTAAACTTCTGTCTTTAATCTCTCCTTCTGGATGGGAGCCTCTGTGGAAAGGTGGCTGCAGTCCGCCATCTTGCCTCCCCCCCACCCATGGATTAAAGATTTAAACTTAAGACATGAAACCATAAAAATACTAGAAGAAAGTGCAGGGAAAACACTTGAAGAAATCAGCCTGGGAAAATATTTTATTAGGAGGACCCCTCGGGCAATTGAAGCTACATCAAAAATACACTACTGGGACCTAATCAAACTAAAAAGCTTCTGCACAGCCAAGAACATAGTAAGTAAAGCAAGCAGACAGCCCTCAGAATGGGAGAAGATATTTGCAGGTTATGTCTCTGACAAAGGTTTAATAACCACAATCCATCGAGAACTCAAGCATATTAGCAAGAATAGAACAAGTGATCCTATCTCGGGATGGGCAAGGGACGTGAAGAGAAAATTCTCTGAAGAAGACAGGCGCATGGCCTACAGATATATGAAAAAATGCTCACCATCCTTAATCATCAGAGAAATGCAAATCAAACTACTTTGAGATATCATCTAACTCTGGTAAGATTAGCCCACATCACAAAATCCTGAAATCAGAGATGCTGGTGTGGATGTGGAGAAAAGAAAACACTTCTACATTGCTGGTGGGAATACAAACTAATACGTCCCTTTTGGAAAGATGTTTGGAGAACACTTAGAGAACTAAAAATAGACCTGCTGTTTGATCCTACAATTCTTTTATTAGGTACATATCCAGAAAACCAAAAATCACACCACAACAAAGATATTTATACCAGAATGTTTATTGCAACCCAATTCATAATTGCTAAGTCCTGGAAGAAGCCCAAGTGCCCATTGACCCATGAATGGATCAATAAATTGTGGTATATGTACACTATGGAATATTATGCAGCCTAAAGAAAGATGGAGACTTTACTTCTTTCATGTTTACATGGATGGAGATGGAACATATTCTTCTTACCAAAGTATCTAAAGAATGGAAGAAAAAGTATCCAATGTACTCAGCCCTACTAGGAAATTAATTTATAGCTTTAATATAAAAGTTATAACCCAATCATAGCCCAAGAATATGGGGAAAGGGCAGAGGGAGGAGAGAGGGAGTGGGGAGGATGAGTGGAGGGAGGGTGTTTAGTGGGACCACATCTATAGTTCATCTTATAAGTGTACATGTGAATCTTTCTAAATATAGAATATAAATATCTTAACACAATAAGTAAGAGGATGCCATGAAGGCTATGTTAACCAGTTTGATGAAAGTGTTGCAAATTATGTATGAAACCAGCACACTGTACCCCATGACTGCATTAATGTACATAGCTATGATTTAATAAAAAAAAAAAAAACCAAAAAAATAATACTTAAGGAAACTCAGTGAGATACAAGAAAATACAGATAGAAAATTAATGAAATAAGGAAAATAAGTCATGATTTGAATGAGAATCCAAAGAAACAGTTTTTTAAGGTAATAGAGATTTTATTTAGGAAGAACAGAGATATTTTAGAGCACTTCCATAGAAAGAGTTGGAAGTGGGTCCCTCTCATGAAGGAGCAGAGGTGAGAACCAGACCAATAGATATGTTTTTTAAAGAAGCAAACAGAAATCCTAGAGGTGAAAATGTAATGATGAAATAAAAATTATAATAAAGATCTTCAAAAACAAATTAGACAAGCTGAAGAAATAATTTCTCAACTTGAAGATGAGAATTTTGAAATAAGGTAGCCAGACAAAGAAAAAAAAGAATAATAAAAGAATGAAGAAAGGCTACAGGATTTATGGAACTCCATTATGCAAACAAAGTTTCATGTCATAGGCATTCCAGAAGGAGAAGCTAAGGAAAAAGGTGAGAAAAGCATATTTAATTAAATGATAGTAGAAAACTTCCCAAGTGTTGGGAGAGGGATGGACATAGCAGTAAAGAAGTTAAAAGACCCCTAAACAGATTCACCTAAACAAGTCCTCTCTAAAGCACATTATAGTTAAATTATCAATAGTCAAAGACAAAGAAATAATTTTAAAAACAGTTAAAGAAAAATAGCAGGTCATGTATAAAAGAATCGCCATTAGACTAACTGCAGATTTGTCTTCTCAGCAAAAGACAATGCAATGTTATGTTCAAAGTACTGAAAGAAGAAAATTGCCAGTTAAAAATACTATGCTCAGTAAAGCTATCCAAAAGGAAGGAGAATCCATTAAAATTGAAGGAGAAATAAACTCTTTCACAGACATTTGTAAACTAAGGGAATTCATCAAAGAAATGCTCAAGGGAGTCTCATGCCTGGAAGTGAAAATATAATAAGCATATATCATGAAAATATATGGGGGCGGGGGTAAGATGGCAGACTGCAGCCAGCTGTCCAAAGAGATTCCAGTCCAGAAGGTGAGTTAAAAGACAGAAGTTTAGCAAGTACACAGATGGTTTGGATCTGGGCCAAGAGAGAAGATTGAAGAATGCATAACACCTCTGCTGAGGTGAGCTGTGACCCCAAAGATACAAACAAAAAGTACTGAATCCATTGCCAAGGGGACGGGAGTCCCCTCCCCCATGAGAAGGGCTCACAGTAAACGCCATACAAACAAGCGAGCAGAGTCCAAACGTCTTCCTATTCCATCCCACGGGAGAGACCCTCTAATAAACTGGACCTTCTACCCATACTAGGGTGCCATGGCACTCTACTGCCAGACATAAAACTGTATAAAACTGTATATACTCTCTACCTGCAACTCTGAACTTTCAGCACTCCCCTCCACTATTACCCCAAGTCCTGGAAGACTGTCCCCCATGGAGTCCAGAATCTTGGGCATTTTCTTGAGAGGTTTGGACAGGGGAAGGGCCCTTGCTTGGCTGTGGTGATTCTGTGGCACAGGAGTAAGGAAAGGACAGTCAGCAGAAAGGGAACCATTCAGGTGCCACAGAAGTGCCCCCAGGCATAGAACAACAGCAGCAGTGGAAACAATAAGACTCACGCCCCTGGGGTGTCTAACCTGGATAGACACGCCCTGTTTCTCTGGGCAACCGGAGGAAGCCAGGCACCTTCTCCGGTGGCAGCTACTGGTGGATGGATCTAGGACATGAGTAAAGGAATGTGGGGACTGGAATATGTGCACGCAGCAGGCAGACTTCGAGGGAGAGGCTGTGTCAGAGCTCCACATTACTGAGACTGAGACGCACCTGGCCCCCAGGGGATGTTAGCTGAGACAGAGGCAGGAATTGACAGCTCAGTGTAAGCTCCAATGGCTTGCTACTGCCTGGAACAGACTCATGGTTTCTGTCACCTCAAGCAGCATCTGAAAACCAGGACAGAAACAAACTCTGTTAAGTTGTGCTGTTCTGCCAGTAACATCAGTCAGGGGTGGGGCTGGAACTGAGTGAACTGCCCCACCCCCATTAAGCACCTGAGGTTGTCAGGCCTCACCTCCCTCTGCCAAATAGTGGCCCAGAACAGAGGTCTGGATGAGGAGACAGATCTCTCTCTGACTCAGGCAGGCATAAACCCTTGGGGCATTTGTTCACTGGGGGGAACTGGGTCACAGCCCCAGCCCCACTGGGGTTACCAATGACTGGGTGTGACAGATGTGCAAGGTGGGGAAGGAGGCATCAACCTTCCCAGACTAATTTATTTGCTGGGTTGGTCCTTCTCACCTCACGGAGCACTGGAGCTAGTCATACCTGAGCTGCCAACAGAACCCTGCTGTTTAGTGGCCAAAGACTCTTTGAACTCCCCCACCCAAGACCAGTGCTCATTGGGACACTTGATATTTGGATCTCTTGGACTGGGCCAATCACCCAAGGACTACCCACAGTGCTACCCTGGATGTGTGAATGTGGGCAGGTGTGATGATTTTCACTTTCCAATTGTTGCCTGTGGGTGGTGGGGTGACTTTATTGCTGGTACTTCTCCACAGCTGAGACTTCAACCCAGAGTAACTGATTTACTAGGGTACAACAGAGACCAGCTGAAAATAAGACAGAGCAACTTAGCCCCATCAAAGCAAGGAAGCCCCCAGTTTCTCAGGCCATAACACTGAACAAGTCCTTGGTAAAGCTCTAGAGGAAAAGCCTAACAGTGTAAATTAAGCATGGGGCAGAATCAGCAGAGAAACTCCAGCAACATGAATAACCAGAGTAGATCAACCCCCCCCAAAGGAAGGAAATGGCAGATGCAGCTTAAGACCCCATCCATATATAGATGGCTAGGGGATGTCAGAAATTGAGCTCAGAGTCTGGATAGCAAATAAGATCAACAGAATGGAGGAAAGGAGGGAATTAGAATTTCAAGGAATTATTCAAAAGATGTCTCAAGAATTCAATGATTACAAAGATAAAATGACCAAAGATTTTGACACATTCAGGCAAGAGCTTGGAGCCCTCAAAGATCTGAAAAATATAGTAGAATCCCTTGGTAACAGAATGGAACAAGCAGAAGAAAGGATCTCTGACATTGAAGACAAAGCTTTTGAATGTGCCCAAGTGCTCAAAGAAGAAGAGAAATGGAGAGCAAAAATGGATCATTCTCTCAGAACTCTGGGATAATTTGAAGGAAACTAATATTCACCTTATAGAAATCCCTGAAGGCAATGAAGTTGCTTCACAAAACACAGGGATAATTTGAAGAAAAAATGGGTCATTCTCTCAGAACTCTGGGATAATTTGAAGAAAACTAATATTCGTCTTATAGGAATCCCTGAAGGAGACGAAGTTGCTTCACAAAATTTCTTCATGAAATTATGAAAGAGAACTTTCCAGACATGCCAAAGATTCTGAAATTCAGATAGAAAACAGTTTCAGAACCCTAGCATGACTCAAGCTAAATAAGACATCCCCCAGGCACATCATAATTAACTTCACTGAAGTTAATATGAAAGACAAAATTCTAAAAGCAGCCAGATGCAAGAAAATCATAATCTACAAGGGGAAGAACATTAGAATGACTGCAGATCTCTCTGCTGAAACATTTCAGGCTAGAAGACGGTGGTCATCGACTTTGAATCTACTAAAACAAAACAACTTTCAAGCCAGGATCTTATATCCAGCTAAACTGAGTTTCATCTATGATGGAAAAATTAAATACTTTAACAACATCCACATGTTGAAGAAATTTGCCATAGTTAAACCAGGTCTCCAGGAAATTCTCAGATCTATCCTCCATAATGACTTGTGTAATCCTCTACCACAAAAGTAAACTCCAACTTCCACAGCAGCAAAAGGGCGAAAAATGTCCACTGAACTTTTGAGCAACTTGATACCCAAAATGTTACCAGGCTTATCAATAATTTCAATCAGTGTGAATTGCTTATATTGTCCTCTAAAGAGGCACAGATTGGCTGACTGGATACAGAAACTCAGACCAGACATCTGCTGTGTACAAGAATCTATTCTTACATTAAAAGATAAATATAGACTCAAGGTGAAGGGATGGTCATCTATATACCAGGCAAATGGAAAGCAGAAAAAAGCAGGTGTTACAATTTTATTTGTAGATAAAATAGGTTTTAAACCAACAAAAGTAAAAAAAATAAGGATGATCACTTCATATTTGTTAAGGGCAATACTCAATATGATGAGATCTCAATTATCAATATCTATGCACCCAACCAGAATGCACCTCAATATATAAAAGATACTCTAACAGGCATGAGCAACTTGACCTCTCCCAGCTCCATCATAGTCGGAGATTTTAACACTCCTTTGGCAGTGTTGGATAGATCCTCCAAAAAGAAGCTTAGCAGGGAAATTTTAGATTTAAATTTAACTATTCAACTTTTGTATTTAACAGATATCTACAGAACATTTTATCCTAACAAAAGTGAATACACATTTTTCTCATCAGTCCATGGAACATACTCCAAAATCAATCATATCTTAGGCCACAAATCTAACCTCAGCAAATTTAAAGGAATGGAAATTATTCCATGCATCTTCTCAGACTATCATGGAATAAAAGTTGAACTCAGTAACAACAGGAATTTGCAGACTCATACAAAAACATGAAAGCTAAATAACCTTATGCTGAATGACAGGTGGTTCAGAGATCCGATCATGAGGGAAATTACCAAATTTTTAGAACAAAATAATAATGAAGACACGAGTTATCAGAACCTCTGGGATACCGCAAAGGCAGTCCTAAGAGGGAAATTTATAGCA
>NW_003853001.1:0-14379 GCF_000181295.1 Otolemur garnettii
AAAAAAAAAAAAAAAAAAGTGATCATGGCACCTACAGCACAGTGGTTACAGTACCAGCCACATACACTGAGGCTGGGGGGCGGGGTTCAAAGCCAGCCTCGGCCCAGGGGCAGCTAAACAACAACGACAACTGCAACAAAAAATAGTCAGGCATTGTGGCAGACACCTGTAGTCCCAGCTACCGGGAGGCTGAGGCAAGAGACTCGCTTAAGCCCAGGAGTTTGAGGTTACTATGAGCTGTGATGCCACAACACTCTACCGAGAGTGACATAGTGAGACTCTGTCTCAAAAAAAAAAAAGTGATCATTTGTCCTCCCTCAGTTGCAAGGGAGAGACCCATTCCACTTTTTGGAATGTAAAAGTAAAAATAAAATAACAAAATAAAATATAAAATGCAATCATTACAAATAGATCCAGAAAATACAGAAATGATTAGACAAGGTCATTAAAGCGCTAATATAAATATGCTTAAAGATTTCAAGCAAATATACAAATAAAAGACATAAAAATTAACTAAATTGAAAACCATAATATTTAGAACAACAAAATATCTCAATTGGTTTAATAGGAGATGACATGGTACAGAATTAAAGATTTGGGAAGTTTTTTTTGGCAGCCCGAGGCCCCACAGCCACAGCTGAGCTAGAAGAAAGATGGCTGCAGCCGCGCGACAGGATTTGGCCCAGCTCATGAATTCGAGCGGCTCTCATAAAGATCTGGCTGGAAAGTATCGTCAGATCCTGGAAAAAGCTATTCAACTATCTGGAGCAGATCGACTAGAAGCTTTGAAAGCTTTTGTGGAAGCAACGGTAAATGAGAATGTTAGTCTCGTGATCTCTCGACAGTTGCTCACTGATTTCTGCACACATCACCCTAACCTGCCAGATAGCATAGCCAAAGAAATTTATCACTTCACCTTGGAAAAGATCCAGCCTAGAGTCATTTCATTTGAGGAACAGGTTGCTTCCATAAGACAGCAACTTGCATCCATATATGAAAAAGAAGAAGACTGGAGAAATGCAGCCCAAGTGTTGGTGGGAATTTCTTTGGAAACATGACAAAAACAGTACAATGTAGATTATAAGCTGGAGACTTATCTGAAGGTTGCTAGGCTATATTTGGAAGATGATGATCCAGTCCAGGCAGAGGCTTATATAAATCGAGCATCATTGCTTCAGAATGAATCAACCAATGAACAATTACAGATACATTATAAGGTATGCTATGCACGTGTTCTTGATTATAGAAGAAAATTCATTGAAGCTGCACAAAGGTACAATGAGCTCTCTTACAAGACAATAGTCCATGAGAGTGAAAGACTAGAGGCCTTAAAACATGCTTTCCACTGTACCATCTTAGCATCAGCAGGACAGCAGCATTCTCTTTTTAAGGATGAAAGGTGCCAGCAACTTGCTGCTTATGGGATCCTAGAAAAAATGTACCTAGACAGAATCATCAGAGGAAATCAACTTCAAGAATTTACTGCCATGCTGATGCCACACCAGAAAGCAACTACAGCTGATGGTTCCAGCATCCTGGACAGAGCTGTTATTGAACACAACTTGTTGTTTGCAAGCAAATTATATAATAATATTACCTTTGAAGAACTTGGAGCCCTTTTAGAGATCCCGGCAGCTAAAGCAGAAAAGATAGCATCTCAAATGATAACAGAAGGACATATGAATGGATTTATTGACCAGATTGATGGAATAGTTCATTTTGAAACACAAGAAGCCCTGCCAACATGGGATAAGCAGATCCAATCCCTTTGTTTCCAAGTGGATAACCTTTGGGAGAAAATCAGTCAAACAGCACCAGAATGAACAACACAAGCCATGGAAGCCCAGATGGCTCAGTGAATCCTCGCAGAACTTCTGTGCACACTACATCTTTTCCCATGTGCAGATTTATTTCACTCTCTCTCCAAAGCATTTGCATCATGTATTTCAATCCCTTTTGTGCTGGACTCCATTTGAAGAAGACATTATTAAAGCAGGAAGTACAAGCATTGAAAATATCTAGTTCCCATTTATGCAGGTCTCTGCATATTAAGCTATCTCAGATGTTTTGAAAGCTTTTTCTTTAAACAGAGTAGGTAAGAGATCTGTGGCTAAAAAGTTTGGGATCTGTGATAACTTTGTAGTCATGTAAAACTTAAGTGCTTTGTGCCTCTCCAAATGTGGTTATTCTAATAAATGGAGAAATGAGCCAAATAAATAAATAAATAAATAACTTTTAAAAAGATTTGGGAAGTTAAATACATAGCAATAAAAACTATCTAAACTGTAGCATGGAAACAAAAGGAAGAAAAATATAAATAGAAGTCCAGTGATAAGTATAGTAACATTATGGCTACTATTGACCTGCTGGAGACATGTCAAAAGGAGGATCATTTATTGGGTGATATCAGATCACCAAACCATGCTGATGTTGATGGTTAGACATCACCAGCAGATGGTATCAATGGTTGGGGTTCCTCAGTTGTTGAAGTTTTATTTTACCAAAACCTTTTGGAAGAACATTGTAATTTGAAATGTTTTTCTCCCCTTTTTAATTCATAAAAGGGTTGCTGCAGGGGTTGTAATCCTTCAGTGGTTATACAGGTCACTTTAATGCTGAGTTTTATAGAAGTATCATATACTATATTTTCCTCTGGTGCCTCTGCTATTCAGAATTTGGCCAGTTTCAGTAATGACAACATTGTTGGTTCTGTCAGCGTCTTTGACTTTGTCTTCTTCTTCCTCTGCAGATAACTGCACAAGTTCTTCTAATCCTTCTTTGGTTAACACTCTTTGATGACATCAATATGTTCTTCCACGTCTTCATCAAGCATGTTGGCAAACCCTTCTCTACTAACTTGTCTTGCTGTGTGAACAGTATTTTTTAACTTCTCCATCTATCCCCAGGAAGGTTTTAAAATGATACAAACCTCCATCCATAAGTTAATTCTTCCAATAGGCATGTGCAGTTCTGGTTTTTGGGGGGGTTTTGGTTTTTTTTTTTTGAGACAGAGCCTCAAGCTGTCCCCCTGGGTAGAGTGCCGTGGCATCACAGCTCACAGCAACCTCCAACTCCTGGGCTCAAGCAAGTCTCCTGCCTCAGCCTCCCAAGTAACTAGGACCACAGGCACCCGCCACAACGCCCAGCTATTTTTTGGTTGCAGCCATCATTGTTGTTTGGCGGGCCCAGGCTGGATTCGAACCTGCCACCTTAGGTGTATGTGGCTGGTGCCTTAGCCACTTGAGCCACAGGCACGGAGCCCAGTTCTGGTTTTAATTCCACATTCAATGTTATCATGTCAGCAATAGTGAATGATTTCCCACATTACATTATGTGCAGAGTAAGGATCTACATCAATTGCTGATCAGATGTGATCAAATACCAAGTTGGTGCATGTGATCCTGAAAAACCTGTGCATTCTTGACTTAGTGGAAATGGTATCACATTCTAGATACAGAAATGTAAAAAAATATATCTCAACATCCATAGCCTTGAGAGAGAAGGATCTGAAAAATATAATTATGCCATCCCAAACAAATTTTTAACCAAGTAATGATTCACTATGTCCAAAATCAACTTCCACTAATTATACCCAGAGATTGATAAATTCTGTTGCAAATCCTGTAGTACTCACTCCATTCTTTCCTAGAACCTCATAGTATGTTTGAACTTCCAGTATTTATAATCAGGACCACCACAAATCCCCCAATTAAAGGAGATGAAAAGCAATACAGCCCGTGTAGACTTTTATTCTAATGGATTTATAACATTCTATTTGGTCCAAGTGTCTTTTTTTAACAGAACTTATGCTCTAAATTCTACAATCCATGTGGTTATGAGACATATCTCAAATGTTTAATAAATGCTAGGGATAGATTTATTGTGCTCTGCTGAAATTTTAAGGAAATGCCTTCTCCCCATGAATTACATATAAATGGTTATTTGTAATGGAAAATGTCTATTTAATTTGTGAGATAACAATAACATTTTTGAGAAATTTTGTCATTTCTTGAGTAATTCTTACCTGCTCAGGCTCAGTACCCATAGCACAGTGGTTACAGCACCAGCCACATGGACCAAGGCTGGTGGGTTCTAACCCTGCCTGGGCCAGCTAAACAACGACAGCTGCAACAAGAAAATAGCTGGGTGTTGTGGCAGGCACCTGTAGTCCCAGCTACTTGGGAGGCTGAGGCAAGATAATCACTGAAGCCCAAGAGTTGGAGGTTGCTGTGACTTGTGATGCCACAACACTCTACTGAGGGCAACATAGTAAGACTCTGTCTCAAAAACAATAAAAATAAAAATAAAAATGTGTTTCAACATAAAGCATCCTGTATGAGTAATGCAGTTCAGCTCAGATGAGGTGGCTGACCAGAGACACCAGCCACCAGGCTGTTTCAGAAAGAAGGACAAGTTTTAAATGAAAAGGAAAAAGAAAAAAAATCATAGAATAATTTCATGGTGCAATTTCAAGTAATAAAGGCCAGAACCCCCCCCCCCAGAAATTCCACAGAAAGAAACTGCAGATAAAAGCAAGAAAAAGAAGATATCAGCAGAAGACAGAGAGACCTCTAGCTCAGGGAGAAGGATAGGTGGAATGGTTTGCTTCTCTCTCAACTGCATCTCTGACACTGGAAGGGCTCCCAGATTGCTGGAAAGAGTACCCACATGACCCCAGAGGCTGCTACCGCCAGTGAGCGTGAAACTAACTCCTTGTGGACAAGGCATAAAACTCCCAGCCACCCTGAGGCACTTTCCACCCCACAAACCTAAGCAGGTAAGGTAAAGCAGCCATATTGTTTCTCCACTCACAATACACCTGTGTCCTCTGCAGGGGTCTTCAAATACTCAGGTTTCACCCTGCTCATCTCCACACAAATATTTCCCAACTCTAGCCCAGACTGCAGGATCCACACGGGTCCTACAGGTCCCAGGTTATTTCTATGTCTCCAGAGTTCGCACATTCAGAGAAGATGCCCTCCCAACAAGACTGCTAGCTTTCTTCTATAAAGACTTTTCTGCCCCTTCCCACCTCCACCCATAACTACTGACAAAGACAACTGAGCCACAGCACTGAGGTTTCCAAAAAGTGTAGGTGTCAGACCTTTCCCCTCGGGGTCCTGCAGTGAATTGAGGTGTCCTCAAACTGTGAGCTCTCTGCTTTCCAGCTTGCCCTGATGTTGTGTGCCAAGGACCTCCATCAGAACCAAGCATGACCTGAACACCACACCATTAAACCTACTTAAGCACACTGTGCTGACTTAGGATGGGAGTGCTTTTCCTTAACATGGTCTGGGATTATCCTACTTGGACCAGGAGGTGAGGTACCCTGTGTGGACAAATCAATGGGGAGAGTATAATGTTGGTGGAAGCTGTGACCTGCTCACAGGGAAATCCTTCCCCTGTAGGAGGTCTGTACTCTCAGTTTGGGCTGGTAACCTGGGCAGGGAACCTCCTGGCCCACAGTATATTAACAGCACACGTGACCTGGGCTCCAACCTACCAGCAATCACTAGGGGAAGAGGGGGTGAGCTGTGGAGCAAGGGGTGGAAAAGAACAAGGCCAATTGAAGGCTTGAAGTTTGTGAAATTCATATGGACCTGACTTCATACACAGACTTTCTGGCTGGGTGAAACCACTTCAGCCTCTCCCTAACAGAACTCCATCCAGAACTGAGACCAGATTTTTAAAGCCAGCCACAACAGCCAACTGATCTGTGTTTGTGGAGCCTCAGGCAAGTTCCCCCAAAACAGTCGTGCCAGCAGCAGAAATTAAAGGACTCCTCTGGAAGTTCCAGGATCCCACCACCACCTGGGATATTTAAGCACTTTTCCTGAGGGAGTGGAGCTGATCCAGGGCCCAGAAACAGCACTGCACCTTATTCCTTCTGGTAACCAATACCTACTGACAGGGAGGTGGAATTACAGGCCATTTATACCACCTGACTCAGTCTTACATAGGGTGGGGGAGGGATCAGTAGGAGTGGCAATTTGGCAATTTGTACCTCTCCACACAGAAAAACTATGCTACTGTATAAAGACAAAAAGAACCCAGCCCAGTGCCTTAGTGTACAAGCGTTTAACCCCTTCCCCTATGAATATCCTGCCTATCTGAAGAGCTTGTCCCAACTCTTTTACCACTAGACTCCCCCTGGTGGCCAGAAAAGTAATTCCTACTCCCGCTGAAGTTTTGCAAATCCTTTGGCTTACCCAATACAGTAGCAAACTGCCTTCCTCCTCTGCACTTTGGTGGTAATACACATCAAAAAATTCCCTGGGAGCTATAGGATCCCTCCTCAAGAAGGAGCACTCAAGTACTCCACCTGGGGGACCAAAGCCTATGACAGACACAAAAGAATACCTTGGCAGCTGACTCACTCATACAAACATGAACCAATAACTGGGAGAACAATGATATAGTGCTTCAAAATCGATTCAAACTCAAGCAAACAGGATGTGACTGATTCACACTCATGAGTACCACCTGCCATCACCAAGAATAAACTGGAGAACCTAATTCACTAAACACTGCCAGGAATAGGTAAAGACAACAGTTCAGATGTCAGAGTTCATTAAACCTGCTATAGCAACTTGTGCAGCTCACCAGTATGACACAGTCAGGGACTAATCTTCAGGGTCTCAGAGACAAGCCCATAAGCCAGCCCTAGCACACTTGGCTCTTGATAGGGCAGATGAGAAGCAAGCAATGGAAAAACTCAGGAAACATAAAAAAATCAAAGTGAAAGGTCACCTCCTAAAGAAAACAATAACTCTTTACAAACACATACCAACCTAAATGAAAACATTAAAATCACAGATGAAGAATTACAAACATGGGTTGTAAGTACGTTCGTGGAAACACAAAAGAAAAAAGAAATCCAGCACAAAGAAGCCACAGAGACAATGCAGGAAATGACTAAAGAAATAGAAGTATTAAAGAAAAACAAAAGAGAACTCCTGGAAATGAAAAATTCATTCAGTGAATTACAAACCAAAGTGGAAAGCCTGACCAATAGTCTCAATCAGGCAGAAGAAGGAATCTCAAAAAGAATAATACTTTTATGCTAAACAGGTCAGTCAAATGGAAAGAATAGGGAAACAAGAAGAATAAACAAAGCCTACAAGAAATGGGGGGGGCGGGCGCCTGTGGCTCACAGGAGTAGGGCACCAGCCCCATATGCCAGAGGTGGTAGGTTCAAACCCAGCCCCGGCCAAAAACTGCAAAAGAAAAAAAAAAGAAAGAAAGAAAAAAAATGGGGAACTATGCAGAGAAGCCAAATATAAAAATTGTAGATGTCCCTGAGAGGACAAAACAAAATTCACAAAGTTTGAATAATTTATTAGAGGGAATTTCTGAGGAAAACTTCCCAGGCCTTGCTAAAAATTTAGAAATCTGTGTACAAGAAGCACACAAGATTCTTTGAAGATGCATTGTAAAGAGGCAGTCACCATGACACATAATCATTAGGATGGCCAAAGTAAACATGAAAGAGGCACTCCTGTGAGCCTACATAGGGTAAAAATAGGAGGTAACTTATAAAGGAAAACCAATCAGACTAACTGTAAACCTCTTGACTGAAAACCTACAAGAGGGGAGTAGTGACCCATCTTCAACCTTCTAAAACATGAGAATGACTGCTCTATAATCTTCTATACTACAAATCTAAGTTTCTTATATAAAGAGAAAATGAGCAATTGCTGAAGGATTTTGAAAAGACCAGACCTGCCCTGCATGAAGTACTCAGACTTGCATTACACACTGACCAGCACAATAGACATCTACTACAGTAAAACCATCCAAAGCTAAAGTTCAGATCTCAGATTCTTAAAGAGGTAAAACAAAGTAATAAGGGTCTACCCAACTAGATGAACAGAAATCCACCACATGTATCAATAAATGTACTGTCAATAAATGTGAATGGCTTTAAACTCCCTACTGGAGAGACATAGACTGACTAAATGGATAAAAAAAAAAACATAAGCCAATGGGCAGTGCCGGTGGCTCAGTGGATGGGGCACTAGCCCCATATACCAAGGGTGGTTCAAACCTGGCCCCAGCCAAATTGCAACAAAAAAATAGCCAGGCATTGTGGTCCCAGCTCCTCAGAAGGCTGAGGTAGAAGAATCACCTAAGCCCAGGAGTTGGAGGTTGCTGTGAGCTGTTTGACGCCACGGCACTATACTAAGGGTGATAAAGTGAGACTCTGTCTCTACAAAAAAAAATAATAATAATAAGCCAAGCATCTGTTGTCCTCAAGAAACATATCTAACCCACACAGACACAAGGTGAAAGGATAGAAAAAATGTTCCACACAAATGGAAACCAAAAGAAAACAGTGTAACCTTTGTCATATCACAGGACATTGACTCTAAATCAACAAAAGTTAAGTAAAGACAAAGATGGCCATGTACAATGGTAAAGGGAACAGTTCAACAAGAAGAATAACAATCCTAAATATTTATGTACCTGACACAGGAGCACCCAAATTTATAAAGCAAATTCTACTCAATTTAAGCAAAATGATAAACAGCAGCACCATAATCACCAGGGACTTCAACACCCCACTGACAGAACAAGACGAATCCTCCAAACAGAAAACATCAAGGAAACAATGAATGCAATAGAACTCTGGAACAAATGAGCCTAAGAGACATTTACAGAACATTTTACCTCAGAACTACTGAATATATGTTCTTCCTATCAGTTCATGAAACATTCTGTAAGACTGATCACTTCCTAGATCTCAACAAATTTAGAAAAATAGAAATTATATCATGCATCTTCTCAGACCACAGTGGAATAAAATTAGAAATCAATTGCAACAGAAACACTCATTCCTATACAAAGTCATGGAAACAAATCAACCTACTGCCAAATGATGTCTGGGTTAATGAGGACATAGATGGAAATCAATGACCTTTTAATTATATGATAATGGGGAAACAAGTTATAAAAATACGTGGGATACAGCAAAACCAGTCCTGAGAGGAAACCTCATAGGTTTAAATGCCCACATCCAAAGGACAGAAATATCATATCAACAATTTAATGAATTGTCTCAGTAACGGGAAAGAGAAGAGAAAAGCAATCCCAAACCCACCAGAAGAAAAGAAATAAACAAGATCAGAGCATGACTAAATGAAATGATAACAGAAAACCACACAGAAGATTAAAGAAGCAAAATGTGGATTTTTGAAAAGATAAACAAAACTGAGAAGCCTGTACCTATATTAATCCTAAGCAGAAGAAAAAGGACTCTATTAAGACCAGTTAAAAATAAAATGAGAAATTACAACTGATATCACTGAAATATAAGATATCAACTTAGAATACTATAAAAACCTCTATGCTCACAAACTTGAAAATGTAGAGGAAATGCCCACACTCCTGAGTTCACTCAGGAAGATATAAAACTCGTCGACAGACCAATATCAAGTCTCAAAAGAAGCATCAATAAAATATATCCCAACAAACAAAAGACCTAAACCACATGGTTTCACACCCAAATTTTATGAAACCTACAAATAAGAACTCTTATCTACACTGCAGAAATTTTCCCTTAACCTTGAGGAGGAAGGAACCTTCCCTAATTCAGTCTATGATGCCAGTATCACCTTGATAGCAAAGCCAGAAAACAACACAACTAAAAAAGAAGACTACACCAGTAACCCTTGTGAATACAGATGCAAAAATTCTCAATAAAATCTTAGCAAAATTCAACTGTACATGAAAAAAATAATTCATCATGAACAATTGGGCTTCATCCCAGAGATGCAAGGATGGTTCAACAGAAGCAAATCTATAAAACCACCACATAAACAGATACAAAAGCAAGGACCATATGATCCTTTCAATAGATGCAGAAAAAGCATTTAACAAAATTTGGCACCCTTTTATAATAAGGACAATTAACAAATATGCATTAATGGGACTTATTTCAAAATTATAAAGGCTATGTATAACAAGCCCATAGCCAATATCATAATTAATAAATTCAGTGAAGTCTCAGGCCACAAAATCAATATGAACAAATCAGCAACTTGTGTATAAACTAACAACAGTCAAACTGAGAATTAAATAATAGATGCAATATCTTTCTCAGTAGCAACAAAGAAAATGAAATACCTAGGAATATATTTAACTAATGAAGTGAAAGTCCTCCATAGGGAAATTTATGAAGCACTGAAGACTAGAATTGCAGAGAATATATACAGTTGTAAAAATACATCATGTTCATAGACTGGCAGAATTAATATTGTTAAAATGGCTATGCTACCCAAAGAGATTTAGAGATTCAAAGGCAATGTCATTTTTTGCTGATCTAGAAAAAATAGTTTTATGCTTCATATGGAACCATTTAAAATACTGAATAGTCAATACAACATTATGTAATAGGAACAAAGCATGAGGCATAATCTTACCAGACTTCAAGTTATATTACAAAGCTATAATACCCACAACAGCATGGTACAGGCACAAATTTAGAGACATAAAACTATGGATCACAACAGAGGACCCAAAAATAAAACAATTCTTATATTTTCATCTGATTTGTGACAAAGCAGATACAAAGGTACACTGGAACAAAGAATCCCTATTTGTCCATTCATTCATTCATTGATGAGCACTTCAACTATATCCACAAAAAACATTCAAGTACAAATGGCTTTATGGTTAAATATTTTTTTCCTTCTGGCTAGAAACCTAGTAATGGGATTGTGAAATTAAATGGATGGTCTATTTTTAGCTCTTTGAGGATTCTTCATACTTCTTTCCAAAAAGACTATTAGTTTGCAGTCCCACCAACACTTTATAAGTGTTTCATTCTCTCTGCAGCTATACCAGCATCTGCAGCTTTGGGAAGTTGTGATTATGGCTGTTCTAACTGTGGTTTATGAAAAATGTTTTCCTAAGTATCACAAGAAAGGAAAAACTTCTGGGAGGCTGAGGAAGGTAGATTGCTTGAGCTCAGGATTTCAAGACCACCCTGAGCAAGAGTGCAACCCTGTCTCTATAAATAACCAGGCACTGTGGCTGGTGCCTGTGGCAAGAAAAAATCCAGGCCACCTTGCAAGGTTTTTGCCACTTTGCTATAGCCAGCAGATCCAGTGGTTCCTAAAGATTCTTAACATACTACAACACTGGATGAAGCCATTGGCATGTCCCTCTAGGTGAATCACAGTGGGAACTCTTGGGATTTGGGAGTAAAGCTATACTGTCTTTTGCAGATAACTATAGACAACTACTCCTATTTTCACAGATAGCTTCTGGATTGCTACTGGACCCCGGTAGAGACTGAATGTGTGACCATTCCACCAAGTTACTGTGAAACCTGACCTGTCTATTATGAATTGGATGCTGTCCGAGCCAAAAAACTATAAAGTTGGCAGAGCAGCTCTTTATCACCAAGTAGAAGTAATATCTACAGGATCAGGCTCGCAGGTTCCTCCTGCTCTACTTGCCTTTTATTATCATTTTCAGGACCTGAGGAAAAAAGGGAACCTGATTTATGAATGGCTATCTTGCACATTATGCTGGCACCAACCCAAAGTAGATGGCTGCAGAACAAATAACCCCATTACATTACTCAGGGATGATCCTGTAGGGTCATTCATGAAGGAAAATTTTCTCAGCACACAGAAGTTTGAGCATTGCACATGGTTGTTTATTTTGTCATTACACAGCATAGCCAGAGATATACCTCTACGTTGGTTCACAGGCAGTAGCTAATGGTTAGGATAAAACCTAACCATTAAAGAGAAATAAAAGTTTGAATACAAAGGTGTTGAGTGAAAAGGTACACGTATGGTCATCTCTGATTAGCCATAGAGTGTTAGAAATTTTGTAATGCATGTAAATAGTCTTCAAAGGACAACATCACTAAGAAGGTTCTCAATAAGCTGATGAACAAGGTGACCACCCTATGGGTGTTTCCCCAGAAACCTCTGTCCTTGTCTGATTTGCTCATTAAAAAAGTGATCATGGTAGCAATAGATGCTGTGGCTGCTTCTATTGTGAAAATACACAGGGAAAACAAAAGGGAATGGACCCTCTCACTATTACCACAATAATATACTAGCAAAAAACTATGGCTCTAAAGAATATATATTCCAAGTAAAAAATAGTTCCAACAAGGGACCCAAAATGGTTCTATTAAACTTAAAACAGTGAATATTACCTGATCTCTTTAGGCTCCTCTTGCCACTAGACAATGGAAAGTAAAGCAATAATGTTACTGATGTAGATACTAGACTTCATTATCAAAGGACTACTGCAATGCTATTGCTTAATGGAAGCAGGGAGAAATGTTGGCTGGAATGCAGATGCTTCTGTTCAGTGGCCTCTTAGTACTGCCATGTCCTGTGGTAAAAGTTCATGAAAAAACAGCAATCTAACAGAAATAAGACTGCTGATGGCACAAACCCAACAGAAGCCACCCACCTAGGCAAAGAACAATGAAAACTGACATGATAGCTGAGGGTAAAGGGAATTTGAAGTGAGAAAGGTAGGAAAGAATTATAACTGCCAACCAGGGCCACGTGACCAAGTACAATAACCCAAGGGGTGTAGTAGTTACATGTGCTGACTTCCTCACTTTAAAATGAATATGGGTGTATATTAATCAATTCGTTTTCTTTTCCCTTTTGCCCATTTTCAAACTTTTTAATATATGTAAGAATTTATATGTTAACCATATATTTTCATGTTTATGCTACTACAAGATATCAAAGGAGAAGTGTGACACAGACACAAGAGTTGCTCAGACATGGATAAAGTGATACATGGGCACCAATCTCCTCTTTGGGGGAGCAGATTAAGCTGTCTTCATTTGTAGGAGACAGAGTTGTACTGTGTTATGCAAATTGTGATACTATTGTCTTTTTGGAAGTAAATATGACTGAAAGAGGTGAATTTGGATGCTGAGATGACAAAGGGATATATTGTCCTGTACCGATTTTTGTCAGCTTTGCCCAACTACCGCAGTCCCTTCTAAGCCTGGGAACTACTTCTTAGGGATCCCTCACTATATGGTAGACAGAAATTCATGTAAGATTTTACATGAGATTTGAAAGTAAAACAGTGGCCATTCTCAGAATGTCATGGTGGTCTGATGCAGTGAAGAAAGGAAAGGAGTTTTCCATGGTTGCTGCAGCAGCTCGTACCAACACAGCAGTTCCACTGGTGGGGCAGCTTCCCTAAACACATCAACTCCTGCTGTTGCAGCACTTGCATGCCACAGTGCTCACTGAAGACCTCTTTATGAGTTTTCACTTTATGAACATAGCACTCAGCCTTCCTTGGAATGAGCAGGTTTGTCCCCACTCTGCTGCTTTAGACTGACATTTGAGTGACATTTCTCTTATTATCTGGCCTCTGTCTTCCCTTCCCAGCTCTTCTGAATTTCATGTAACCTCTCATGTCCAGAATATTTACAGTAGGTCTGATCAAATCCAGACTGACAATTCTCTTAAACTAATTTTAATTGGTCAATTTTATTTCTGTTCCTTGCATAATAAAGTCCTAAAAATAAGAAATTCTATACTTCACTCTTAATAATTTTTATTTTTTCTTTGTCATTCATATAAGGATGATTGGTACCCTTAAAAATCTATGGATAAAGTAACATATGTTATACACATAAATATATATAAAATATTAACCATGGTTTATATCTTATTACTGGTATTGTGGTATGTTGTTTTATTTTATTTTTATAATTTTCAATATTTTGTTAATATTTTCTAATGAATATTTACATAATTTGAGAAGTGAATTTTTTCCAATTTAAAAATTTATTGTATTTATGGTTAAGTGATCTCATTTAAGAACTCTTTATGAGAGTGGTGGTGGTGCCTGTGGCTCAGTGAGTAGGGCATATACCCATATACCATGGGTGGCAGGTTCAAACCTGGTTCAGCCAAACTACAACAAAAAATAGCCGGGCATTGTGGCAGGTGCCTATGGTCCTACCATAGGCGGGTGCCTATGGTGCCTATGGTGCTACTCAGGAGGCTGAGGCAAGAGAATCGCCTAAGTCCAAGAGCTGGAGATTGCTGTGAGCTGTGACACCATGGCACTCTATCGAGGGCAACAAAGTGAAACTCTGATTCTAAAAAAAAAAAAAAAAAAGAACTCTGTGCTAAGAACCAATTCTAAGATGATGACACAATACACCACCTAAGAAATTTAAAGTCTCAGATATAAACAGCAAAACTCTCACAAAATTTATGATGTGTTTCTGATATTCACATCTCTAAAATAATGAAGGGGGAAAAAGTAAATTTCACAATTCAATAATGTATTCATTGTCCTAGTCAGAAGCATACCTGTTATGATTTAATAATTAAAAAAAGAAAGAAAGAAACTAACAGTTACAGA
>NW_003853001.1:14698-16320 GCF_000181295.1 Otolemur garnettii
CACATATAGTTTCTCACCACAAGACTCAGACTCTCCACTGTCTTCCATTGATTAGGATTTGTTTCCAGGTCCTTAAAAATAAAAAAATAAAAATAAACTCCTTGGGACCTATAGGAGCCCTTCTAAAGCTTAGAGCACTCAAGTACTCCATTTGGGGGACCAGTGTCTGCCACAGACACAAGAGAACATCTAGGCAGCTGACTCCCTCACATAAACATGAACCAATAACTGGGAGAACAATTATATGGCCCTACAAAGCAGATTCCACTCAACCAAACAGAATGTGGTGGATTTATACTCACAAATACCACCACCATCACTGAGAATAAACTGGGAACCTAACCCAAGACATTCATTAAACCAGCTATAGTAACCCATAGGGCGAACAGAAATTCACCACATGTATCAATACATGTACTTCAATATATGTGAATGGCTTATTACACACTGAAGAGACATAGGCTGGTTGCAAAATACAAACCAAGTATCTGCTGTCTCCAAGAAAAACATATAATCCACAAAGACTCACACAGACACAAGGTGACAGGATAGAAAAATTATTCCATGCAAAGGGAAACCAAAATAAAGTGAATATTCCCATTCTCATATCAGAGGACACTGACTTTAAATCAACAAAAGTAAAGAAAGACAAAGATGCTTACTATACAATGGTGAAGGAAACATTTCAAAAAGAATACTTAACAATCCTAAATATTTACATACCTAACATAGGAGCACCTAGATTCATAAATCAATTTCTATGAAATTTAAACAAAATGATAAACAGCAGCACTATAATCATCAAGGACTTCAACACCCCAGTGACAAAACAAACAAATCCTCCAAATAGAAAACAAGCAAATAAAAAATGGGCTTAAATAGAACTCTAGAACAAATGACCCTAAGAGACATTTACAGAACATTTTACCTCAAAACTACTGAATATACATTCTTCTCATCAGTTCATGAAACATTCTCTAAAATTGATCACCTCCTGCACCAAAACACATGCCTCAACAAATTTAGAAAAACATAAATTATACCATGCATCTTCTCAGACCACAGTGGAATAAAATTAGAAATCAATTCCAACAGAAACATTCATCCTACACAAAGTCAAGGAAACTGAACAACTTCTTGCTCAATGACAGTTGGGTCAATGAGGAGATAGATATAAATCAACAATTATTTGAATGAAATGATAATAGGGATGCAAGTTATCAAAATTTGTAGGATAAAGCAAAAGGATCCCTGAGGAAAGAACTCATAGCCTTAAATGCCTACATCCAAAGGACCGAAAGATCACAAATCAACAATCTAAGGGGTTGTCTCAAGCAATTAAAAAGGAAGAGAAAACTAATCCCAAACACACCAGAAGAAAAGATAGATATCAGCCTCAGGAAATAATTATGAAGATGTCCTGAGGGCGGAGGCAAGAGGGCAGACTTGAGCCAGCTTTCCTCACAGGCTTCCATCCAGGAGAGTTAAAAGTTTAGCAAGTAAGCCAGTGGTTTGGAGCTGAGCCAAGAGAGAAGGTTGAAGAAAGCACATCAACCCTGCTGAGGGAGCTATGACCCCAAGGATACAAACAAAAGGTACTAAATCCATCGCCAAGTGGACAA
>NW_003853001.1:16677-17042 GCF_000181295.1 Otolemur garnettii
AACAAGCGAGCAGAGTTCAAACGTCCTCCCATTCTATCCCACGGGAGAGAAACTGGAACCCTCTAAAAACTGGAACTCCTACCCCTACTAGGGTGCCATGTCACTCTCCTGCCAGGCATAAAACTATGTAAAACTGTATAAAACTATATATTCTCTACCTGCAACTCTGAACTCCCAGCACTTCCCTCCACTCTCAACCCAAGGTCTGGAAGCCTGTCCCCCATGGAGTCCAGAATCTTGGGCATTTTCTCAAGAGGTATGGACAGGGGAGAGGCTCTTGCTCATCTGTGCTGATTCTGTGGCATGGGAGTAAGGAGAGGATGGGCAGCTGAGAGGGAACCAGACAGAAGCCACAGCAGTGCCCC
>NW_003853002.1:0-718 GCF_000181295.1 Otolemur garnettii
GTTACTCATGCTCAATCCTGAGCTCTATCTTTTACAGTATGCATGGGGGCATTTTGGGAACAGAGGACTAAGTGGGGAAACAGTTGCACTGCCATGCAGAAGTCTTTGGTTAAATTTAGTACTGTGCCATGTAAGTAGGGGGTTAGGCCAGTGGTGTAAGCCCACTAAGGATTTTGGGGGGGGGCTGGAGTTATTGTGATTGATTCCAAAAGTAGGAGCTGTTACAGACGTGGGCAAACTGGGTGGTGGGAGTACCTATACATAGGCCCTGTCCTAATACTGAGGGGAGGGTCATGCGGGGCCCTAGTTGCTGCCAGCGACAAGCCTCACTGCTACTCACGTGGTTGGGGGGGGGGTACCGCCTACAGCAATTGTCTCGTAGAAGGGGGGTTTGGCTTGAAAACATAACCAGGAAGATTAAGGGTTGGTGTAAATTCAGGGATGATGTACGCACAAGTAAGATTAATAGTACTATTAGTGGAGGGGGGCCCATTTTGGGGGTTGAGTCTTACGAAGTTTGAGTTTCAGGGAGTTGTCGGGGTCATTTAACAGTTTCCACTCGGGTGTGTAGTCCTCAGCGTCAGCAAATGGGTCTGCCAGCCGGACGTGGGTGTAATGGATCCAGGAGGCGATGCCGTCCACTTTGATGGCTGTCGGGGTGGTCAGAACAACAGTGTATGGGCCCTTCCACCATGGCTCTAGCGACTCCCGCCTGTGA
>NW_003853002.1:741-2057 GCF_000181295.1 Otolemur garnettii
CTGCTGTTGAGTTTTCTGAAAGCAATCTAGGGTTAGTGCCAGGTCTTTATAGTCCTGATCTGGCGTCTGGGGGTCCGTGACTCCTACACTTGGGAGTTTTGGGGTTATAGGGGGTTCCCTCCCATACAGGATTTCAAAAGTTTTCCCTATCATATACAGAGTATTTCGGGCCCCGTAAAGGGCGAAGGGGAGGAGAGACACCCAGTCCCCACCAGACTCTAGTATAAGCTTAGTCAAAGTTTCTTTGAGAGTTCTATTCATCCGCTCTACCTGCCCTGAACTCTGGGGTCTGTAAGCGCAATGTAATTTCCAGGTGGTCCCTAGGGCTTTGCTTAAGCTCTGTACTATTTGAGAGGTAAAAGCTGGCCCATTATCTGATCCTATTTGGGTGGGGGGAGTCCATATCTGGGCATGATTTCTTCTAACAGTTTCTTTGCCACAGTCTAGGCTGTTTCATTTTTGGTGGGGTAGGCTTCTACTCACCCTGAGAATGTGTCTATAAATACTAGTAGGTATTTATAGCCATATTTTCCCGGTTTTATTTTAGTAAAGTCCACTTCTCAGTACTTACCTGGCATGTTGCCCCTCTGCCGTGTACCTGGGTTTGCCGGATTGGGGGTGTAATTAGTTAGAGCACAGATTTGGCAAGCTGCTACTAAGGCATCAATCTTGGTATTCTGATTCTGGATCTTAATTTTGGAATGTCTTAAAAAGTCTTTCATCTTTCTGGCTCCCAGATGGGTGGAGGAATGGATCTTATGCAAGATTTCTTCTCCGAGCTTTGTGGGTAGAAGGGCTTTTCGATCTGCAGTAATGTACCATCCTCGGTACTTTTCTGGGCTGTGCACTTGGGGCATGCGACGTACCCATTGCAGGTCCTCTGGGGTATATTTTGGGTTTTCGGGTAAGCATGGGGGCCCTGGGTCTGGTAGAGTGATTGGTAGGGTGGGTGATGCAGAAGTAGCTACAGTCTTGGCAGTCTGATCTGCCAGCTGATTCCCTCTTGCCACTGGATTATCAGCCCGTTGGTGCCCGGGGCAATGGATAATAGCTAGTTTGGAGGGGAGCCAGAGGGCCTTTAGGAGTGCTTGAATTTCTTCTTTATTTTTAACAGTCTTTCCCTCTGCTGTGAGGAGGCCCCGCTCTTGGTAAATGGCCCCATGCACATGGGCAGTGGCAAATGCATACCTGCTATCGGTATATACATTTAGTCTTCGGCCCTCTCCTAATTCTAGGGCCCTGGTGAGGGCCACGAGTTCAGCCTTCTGAGCTGAAGTTCCTGAGGGTAGGGGCGCTGCCCATATGACTTTAGTCTC
>NW_003853002.1:2167-5207 GCF_000181295.1 Otolemur garnettii
AACCTTCCCTTACAAAGCTGCTCCCATACGTGAACCAGGTGTCCTCAGCATCTGGGAGGGGTTGGTCTGTCAGGTCCTGGCGCACACTGAAAGACTGGGATAGAATATCAGCGCACTCATGCAGGGACGCCTCCAAGTCCGGATCCAGTAGCAAGGTTGCTGGGTTTAAAGATGTTTTAGGCAAGAACTGAATGTGCAGGGGGTTAAGTAGTAGACTCTGATAGTGGGTGAGGCGGGCATTACTCAGCCATCTGTCGGGGGGCTGTTTTAGGACCCCTTCCACAACGTGTGGGGTCATAATGATCAATTCTTGTCCCAGGGTAAGTTTGTCAGCATCTTTGACCAACAGGGCAGTGGCTGCAATAATACGCAAGCAGGGCAGACATCCTGCCGCCACTGAGTCCAGTTTTTTTGAAAGATAGGCTACTGGTCGAGTCCATGGGCCCAGGGTTTGGGTCAGCACCCCTTTTGCAATGCCCCCACATTCATCTACGTACAGATGAAATGGCTTTTTAATGTCTGGTAAGCCTAGAGCTGGGGCTGACAAGAGGGCCTTTTTGATTTTCTGGAAGGCCTCCTCCCTCTCCAGGGTCCATTGGAAGGTAGTTGATTCCTTGGTAGCCTCATAGAGGGGTCTGGCTAGCTCTGCGAACCCCAGAATCCATAGCCGGCAAAATCCGGCTGAGCCCAAGAACTCCCGCACCCCCCTGGCAGAGGTAGGAGTGGGGATTTTTAAAACTGTCTCCTTACGGGCTTGAGTGAGCCACCGTTGGCCTCCCTTTAGGACATACCCCAGGTAACTTACAGTCTGTTGACATATCTGGGCCTTCTTGGTTGATGCACAATATCCTCGGCTCCCCAGAGCAGTCAGCAAATTTCCAGTGGCTAAGAGGCACTCTTCTTTAGTGCTGGCTGCAATTAACAAGTCATCTACGTACTGGAGGAGGGTGACCTGGGGGTGAAGCTGTCTGTACTCACTGAGGTCTTCATGTAAGGCCTCATCGAATATGGTGGGTGAGTTTTTGAATCCTTGTGGCAGACGGGTCCACGTCAACTGGCCATGGAGTCCTTGGTCTGGGTCACTCCATTCAAAGGCAAATAGAGGCTGGCTCTGTGGGGCTTCAGGAGTGTTGAAGTCCCACTTGGGGCACTTTAGGGGGAAGGCAGCATCAATTAAGGCCTGGTTGGTAGTGGGCATCCCATCAGGACCGAGCACGGACCGCCGGGCTTCAGGCAAAATGCAGTTCCGCTCCTCAGTGGTGAACAAAATCTGTAATAATTGTTGGCAGTCTCCCCAAGTAGGTTGATGAGTCAGCAAAATAGACTCTAGTAGGTCAATGAGGGCTGAGGGTTTTTCAGAAAATTTGGGAGTTTGTATTTTCCAATTGTATAGGTCACTCATGGCAAATGGTCAGTAATACATTGGGGACCTGCCTTGTTCATCAGGTGGAAGGCCGGAAGCCCTTAAAGGGAGAATAGTGGAGTCTAGGGAAGGGCGTCCCCGGCTCCTGGTGTGGGGCGGGCTCCTTTCACTCGAAGGGGCAATTCCTCCTCCCGCTGCCTCAGCTGTTGAGTCCGGCTGAGGCGGTGGAACTGCAAGTCTGGGGGAAGGTAGGTAAGGAGGAGGACACAGCTCTTCAGGGGACTGTCCCTGAAGGACGGGGGGGAGCTGTGGGCTTGGGTATATATTTCTGCTCTTCCCATAGAGATAGAATTTCTTCTGGAGGTGGAAGTATGGACTTCAGCCAAGCCAGTGGGTCCTCTACTAGATCTTGCCAGGCAGTGATGTAAGGGATCTGGTCTACGTGCACACTGCCAGTCCTATAAACAATATTTTTTACTTGGCAAATGGTGGGAAGGTGGAAGGTGCCATCTGGTGGCCAACCTACATTAAAAGTGAGCCACTCATTTTTACAATATGTGACTAGGCGGCCTTGGGAGATGGAAAATCCGTATTCCTTTGCCTTCCTTTTATAATCTTGGAAGTGTCGTAAAGCTAGAGATAAGGGGGTCGTGTTGGCCTGGCCCATGATGGAATGTTTTATAGAAGGAAAAATAAAAGGAGAATTAAGATTATAGACAGTACAATTTCAACACTAAGGGCAATAACCTTATTCTTATCGGACTAAGTTTGAAACGGGGCAAGATGAGGGGGGGTCTATGAGTGGAGCGACTTCTTCTGGGTGGGTTGCAAGTGGGAGATCTGCCCACCACAAGCCCAGAATAATTGATTCTTTAAAGACTAATAAGACAATAGGTCAAGAAACTAAATAAGGCAGTTTCCTGGAAACTGAAGTCTCCCAAAGAACCTTGTAGGTAAAGATCTAAAATCCACTCGTAAAATTCCCTGGGGCCCCACGACCTAGGTCAGGTCCAGTCATTCACTAGGACTGTGAGAAAAGCCTTGAATTTACACTCTGTACAACACTCAAAACCAAAATCTAAAGAAACTATGCGACTCAGACAGTCAGGGCACAGGAAACAATAAACACAAGACATTAATAAGAAGCCTAAAACAGGAAAAGAAAAAAACACCAAACCACTGCACAATCCAAGGTGACACACACAACCTACAACAGACAATAGGCACCATACAAAGCTCTTAAACACAGGACATCAACAAGAAACCTGAAACATAACTGGGGCGTGAGACTCTTCCAGATCCTATGCAAAGGTCCAGTCACTTGGCCAGAAACAGAACTGGAGCCCGAGACTCTTCTAGGCCCTATTCAAAGACCCAGTCACTTGGCTCTACTCTGGAACCCGAGACTCTTCCAGACCCTATTCAAAGACCCAGTCACTCGGCCAGAGCCAGAGGTAGGATGGACGTCTCACTCCCTACCCAAGGGGGACAGAGCATCCACAACAGCATCCGATCTAGCTTTTATCCCCTTCCAGACAGAACCAGATGATTATTGAAACAAGCAACACAGAAACAAGAAATACAGACACATTTGTAGTCAAATCAAGACGTCCCATGCATGGCTGGCCGGCACTCACATACCACACATACCACACACACCAAACTCACCTCCGAAGC
>NW_003853002.1:5736-9425 GCF_000181295.1 Otolemur garnettii
AGTAAACAACTAGGAATGGGGCTTGTGCAGTAAACCACAAAATGGAGCTAGTCTGGCCCTCTCAAGGACTTACAAATAGGGGAATGGAAAAAGAATGAGTGGCCCCCAGAAAGAAATAATACAATACTATGGGCCAGCCACACGGGCAGAGGATGGGTCAGGGGGTTCCCAAACCTCTATCTATATACTAAATCGTATCATACGATTGCAGGCGGTCTTCAAAATAATCACCAGTAAGAACAAAGCTTTGACTCTCCTTGCCCACCAGCAAACTCAAATAAGGAACGCTTTGTATCAAAACAGATTAGCTTTGGATTATTTACTTGCTTCAGAAGGAGGAATATGTGGAAAGTTCAATCTGACCAACTGTTGTCTGAAAATAGATAATCAAGGTCTAGTGGTAGAAAATATAGCTAAGGAAATTTCCAAACTGGCTCATGTGCCGGTACAGGTGTGGCACGGATTTAATCCGAAATCCATCTTTGGAGGATGGTTCTCTGCTTTTGGAGGTTTTAAGACCCTTATGATAGAAGTCTTATTATTATTGAGTACTTGCCTTCTCCTTCCATGCCCAGTGTCAGTATTACTCCAGATGGTGACGAACCTGGTGAGTTCCGCTGTGCCTCAAATAGGCCCAGGTGGAGCATATTACATGCACCACCAAAGAATTGTGGCACAAGTTGATGAGAATGGTGGTGAGACTCCATAACAACTTATTCTGAGTCTCAAAGGGAGGAATGAGGCAAGAAAGTAAAAGCAGAGCTAAAAGAATCTGTCCTAGCTGCCCTGTGTAGTAGGCCTTAGCCAAGCCGCAGGCATTTCTGTTGTCTGTAGGTTCCTCCTTTGACATGCACATGGCCTAGATTGTAACCTAGTAACTTCCTTGGACTTCCATGCCTTTGAGGGCAGGTGGTCCAACCCCTCTTAAGGGCGCGGGCGGATCTGACCTTCCCCTTGAGCCCGGGACCTTGGGAATGATGTCATGTCTCTCTCTCTCTCTGTTTTATGACCCTCGTGTGCAGTCTCGCCCTAAAAAAGTGGATAGAAGAGAGGTAAGAGATTGAGTCAGGGCGGACTCACTTTTGGAGGCACAAATCTTCCAAATTCCCCCCTCCCCTCCAGCCAGAATAAACCTACTTCTGGAATAGCCAACTGATGCCTGGAGTCTTCTCTCTGCATCAGCTTCCTGTCAAATAGAGACCAAGAAGTAGGGGTTAGCTGAGCCCCAGGGCTAAGAAAATGTAAAAATGATTTCTCATTGTTTCCCATTATAAAAAAGTGACATCTAGTTAAAGAAAGCAAATGTCTCTGTGCTATGCTTCGCCTTCAAAGATTTATAGACAGTAATATCTGTACTTTTGAGATGTTTTCAGAAGCTCATAATGTTGTAACCCAGCCCTCTTCCCCTGCCCACTCCTGTTATCCTGTCCCCCCTCTCTTGCCCATTTTCCTCCTCCTCTCTCCTCCTCCCAGAGTTGACTCCAGGAACAAGGCAAGTCCCTCTTCCCTCCAGGGTGGCCGAGAATGTGCTTCCCAGCCACGTTCCCAGACCCCCTTCTTCCCCCTAGGGTTGCCAAGAGCAAGCTTCAGGTAAAAGGAAGAAAAGTCCCAAGTTACACAAAACCCCCAAGTTCTCAGTAGATGAACTATGGTGGAAAACTCACTGAGACTTGATTAATTACTGTTGTATAACCATAACCATTGTGATATGAGATGTATCCCTTGTCAATCAAAGCAGTATTAATTATTGTTCCATTTCTGTATCCATGACTACCCAAGTTGTAACCCCCCCTTAACCAGCCACGTTTTGCTTCTGTAATATGCTTGCCCAAAGCCTATAAAAGGCAACTCACCCTCACACCTGGGCTGCTGACTGTCTCTCTGAGCAGCAGCCCCTGCAGCAGGTAAAATAAATAACCAATTAATTAACCTAAGTGGGGGTCCGACTCTATTTTTCCAGGTCTCCTAAGTTATTTCAATAAGAGCTGTTCAATATCATGGCCCTGAGCAGATCCATCTCTAGGTCCCTGCACTGGGAAGAGAAGCTTGTCTTTGAACTCACCTGGGGAGCTAGCTCAGTGATAGAGCCCACCCAGGAAGCAAGGTATGGTATTTTGTGTAGCTGCTATTTCTGGACTGCTCAGGTTGTTTTATAGTCTCCCAACCACCACTGCAAGATCTTCATAATATGTATTACCCAACCATACCACAGCAGGATTTCAGCCATCTGCTTTCTCCTGAAGAAATCCAATCGTGGGGAGTGCCTGTGGCTCAGAGGGTGGGGTGCCGGCTAGGGGGTTTGAACCTGGTACAGAGAGCGGTGGTTCAAACCCAGCCAAAGCACAACAAAGAAACAGCCAGGCATTGTGATGGGTGCCTGTAGTCCAAGCTACTCAGACTGAGGCAAGAGAATCCCCTGAGCCCAGCTGTTGGAGGTTGCTGTGAGCTGTGACAATACCGCACCCTACCGACCGTGATAAAATGAGACTCTGTCTTTAGAAAAAAAAGATAGAAATCCAATCATTACTAACGTTTACCTGACACCCAATTGTCCATTATTTCACGGGATAATAACTGAATTATTATTATAATTATTTTCAGGGCAAGTGTTTCACTTTATTGCTCTTTGTAGAGTGTCATGGCATCACAGCTCACAGCAACCTCCAACTCCTGGGGCCAGACGATTCTCTTGTGTCAGCCTTCCAAGTGGCAGGGACTACAGGCGCCCTTCACGAAGCCCGACTTTTTGTTGCAGTTTGGCCGGGGCCAGGTTGAAACCCACCACCCTCAGTATATGGAGGTGACGCCCTACCCACTGAGCCACAGGTGCCTCCCTGAATTATTTTTAAAATCAGAATTCATGGTATTCCATGTGAGGCATCTCATGTTTTCTAAAGTAGAAATAAGTGAATAAAAAGGAAAATAAGTATATAGATAACTTCAAGGGTTAAATCTAAAATGAGATGGCTCCTTCCATTGTTAACCTCCAGACTCAATTCAAGCACCACTCTGAGAGTCCCGAACATCACTGCAAAGGCAGGAGGAATTTTTTTATTCATTCAAGCTCAGAGCCTGGGCCGCCCTTTAAGAGAAAGTGGGAACAGCTCTTACAGACTATTCAAACAATTCCTTTATACCTTTCCCTCTTCCCTCCCCTGAGACCATCCCACCCCATTCCCTTATTGGTAGGTAAACCATGTCTGTCCTAAACTGACAGGTATAGGCTGGTCGTGTCCAGGGTTGATTGGCTTAGGGAGAGTCTTCTTTGTCTCAGGTGAGCGAATGAGAGGAAAGGGCTAGGGGTCGCAAGTGGCAGGAGTGCAGAGTAGAGTGACCAGTGCAAAAAGGGGCGGGGGTCAGGATGTGGGTGGGGAGCAGAAGGAGGATAGCGGGAAGAAGGGGCAGAGGTCAGGATGTGGGCTGTAACACCTAGGTATGAGGAGGTCCCTGGTGTGCAGCGGCTCATTGTTCTGAATAAAAAGAAAAAAAGAGGTAGTTTGACTTGTGACCTGAGTTTATTAGTTCGGCTCCCACACCATTAATTTATTTTCATTAGATTTTTCTATAGGGTGACCAGATGTACCGCTTTTCAGCAATTTGTCCCTGTAGCCCGATTTTTGGAAAGAACGCAAAAACGGGCGGGAGAACAGGAAGGGAATATACGATTTTTGGCTGCCATGTGGCTATTT
>NW_003853002.1:9608-11116 GCF_000181295.1 Otolemur garnettii
CCATGTTGTCCCTCCTTATCTATGTTAAAATCTGGTCACCCTATTTTTCTAGCAACCAATTAACTTCTGAAGTTGGTCAAATTGCTGCGACCACCCCACGCCTCTGCTCCACCCGCGCTGCAGCCAGGCAACGCCCCGCTGCCCCACCCCACCGCTCAGCCTCAGCCGCCAGCCTCGCGGCATCGCTACGACTCTGCGCAATGGCCTCGCCCCACCTTACCTCCCTAACCCGTTGCGTAGCTGCCCTGCCACCAGACGGCAAGGCCCCGCCATGCCCTCCCGCGCCATCGCGTCTACCCGCCCAGAGCCACCGAACCGCACCCCTACGAAGCTGTCACACCCTACGCTGCATCACTTATTTGAGCTTTGCTTTCCACCACGCCCTGCGGCCAGTCCCCGCCCATCCCGGGCCCCTCCAGCCTTGTCAACCTCCGCGTCCCACCCCTGGAGCCTTGCCTGCCACAGCGTTCCGGCGCGCAAACCTGGCCCCCAAACCTCCCCCGCAACCCTTCACCTCCTGCCACCCCACCACCACTATCTGGCGGGATCTTCTAGCCTTCCACCACGCCACGCCCCCTCCCGCCCATCCCCCTGGAGCTTTGTGAGCATCACTTCTTCTTTGTCTACCCCTCTTTCGGGTCTCTCTTACCCTTCACACTCAAATTTCCATAAAGAGTTTTCCCCATTCCCTCTTACCGCTGTTCACTTTCCACATATGCTTTATCCCACTAAATATGGCTTCTGTTTCCATTAACAACTGAATTCAAACATCTTTGATTTATTTTCCTTTGCAATTAAAATGATACATGGAACGGAAAATATACACATGGCAAGCAATTGGGATACAAAATCAGATCAGCCGTAAATCTGATGCATCCCTAAAGGGATTTGAACAGTAGTCTGGACACATAAAAACTAATTCCTAGTAATCTCTGTCTTCTTTATCCACGCAGGCCCAGATTAGGTTCCAAGGGCACAGGATAAACCTACAGGACTAGCAATTTGAATGAAAAACAGACATATGGGCCCATACACATGGAAAACCTTCTACATTCGGGATACACTGAGACTTTATTTTACTCTAGTTGGCTCTAGGGTAACACAGACATTCATCAAAGGGGGTTGAAATTACTGTCTTCACATTTTACAGGTGTTCTCTATAGCCCATAAATGGAGAAAATCACTGTGTCTATTTCAGTTAAGTCCGGAAGAGAGTGTACATGACTAGGAGGCATACATGGCATGTCCCACTGTTGAGCTGTCAATGTGTACCTGTTCTCATGATTCCTCCTGCTTTTCTAGGAGGTACTGAGGCATTTAGATAAAAAATTACAGCACAAAAATTCTAGGATTCCACTTACATATATATATGTCATACAAGTGTAGACAAATTTCTTAAAAATGTAAAATGCAGGGCAGCGCCTGTAGCTCAAAGGAGTAGGGCGCTGGCCCCATATGCTGGAGGTGGTGGGTTCAAACCCAGCCCTGGCCAAAAACTGCAAAAAAAG
>NW_003853002.1:11331-12446 GCF_000181295.1 Otolemur garnettii
CTTGGGAGGCTGAGGCAGGAGGATCACTTGAGCCCAGGAATCTGAGGGTGCAGTGAACTATGCTGACATCACTGTACTCTAGTCTGGGTAACAGGGTGAGACCCTGTCTCTCAAAATATAAGTGTATTTCTGGCATCACCTGTGGCTCAAAGGGGTAGGGCACTGGCCCCACACACCAGAGGTGGCGGGTTCAAACCCAGCCCTTGGCTGAAAAAAAAAAAGTGTATTTCAATTGCATATAAAATGCTTTATATGTTGATACGAGTACACAGAAGTCTGTTAGAGTCTTGTGTATTTCTCAAATGATTCCAAATAAGTACTGTTTGTCTGATACTTGATCCTGAATTCAAAAAAGGTCCATATATAATTTGAAATCTAGGAAAACATAACTCCAGAGATAAATTCATTGATAACCCCATCACTGATTACTTTTTTAAATGGATAATTTTTGGCATTACCACCCATTAGATTCTCTATGCAGATATATTGACTGTACATTAAATATGGATTGCATTTATTGGGACACTCAACATTTCCCAAATATCATGAAACTATTTATTTAATATATGCGCATTCTCTCCCTACTCCGACTCCAAAGCCACCTCAATAATATTGGTAAATACAGTCTTTTCCTGTGTACCGGCTGAGCAAAGTACAGGGAAATAGTTCTCCATGGTCCTGTACATAAGGATGCATCTGCTAATGGGGACCCAGGTCCCCTGATTTCAATCTGATTTACAGCAGAGTGATGTACAGATTCTGTCATTCTGTACTGTCTCCTCTCTGGGCCTCAATGTGCGGCTGCTATTCTACTGTTCAAACAGAAGTCAAGAGAAGATGGTAAGAAAGGACATCAAATAAATGCAAATCAAAACTACAGTGAGATACCACTTAAACTCCAGTGAGAAATGGCTTTTATCAAAATGTCCCAAAGCAATAAATACTGGCATAGATGCCAAGAGATAGGAACACGTATACACTGTTGGTGGTGATGCAAGCTAGACATATGGAGAGTCCTCCAAGAACTCAAACTAGAACCATCAGTTGATCCAGCAATCCCACTACTGGTATTTACCCAAACAAAGAAAATACTTTTTTTTTTTTTTTTAGACAGA
>NW_003853002.1:12914-17041 GCF_000181295.1 Otolemur garnettii
GGGTTCAGTAAACTTCCACCTATTGGGTACAATGTAAGGGTATATTGCACACCTCCTGGGTGAAGGACTCAAACACAACTCAGTGTTTTCTTACAAATGCAAACAATGTAACCTAATTAGATGTACCCTCATATTAATCAGAACTATTAGAAATAAAATAAAATATCCTACAGGAAAATCAATAAAACACCTGGTTTTCTGTAACCTTCACAGAATGAAAGAGCCTCTCTTTGCTCAGTTTCTTCTTCTGTAAAGTGGGGAAATTAAGTTTCCCACCTGCATAGGTTTTTGCCTTGAAAACTATTTGAGTTAATACATGCAAATCCTTAGAACAGTGGTGTGTTAGGTACACAGGAGAAGATTAACAAATGTGAGCTTTTCTATCATATACAATTTTCAGGCTGAGATTCTTATAGTTTTGACAGTTTCATAGCAGGTATTTCTCTTTAATAAGCTTAATATTCTTTTTTTTTCTTTCAGATTAAGATGAGGATACAAATGCTTAGGTTACATTCCTTGCATTTATTAGGTAAAGTCCAAGTTGTAGTTGAGCCCTTCACCCAGGAAGTGTTCCCTATACCACTATGTTGTGCCCATTAGGTGAGAGTTTAGCAATGTCCCTCTCTTCCCCCCACCTCATTCCCTCCCTCTTACGTTCTCCTCTCTTAGCCTCCCACCACCGCTTGAAATAAATTGTGTTTGTCTCATTTGTGGGTGTGTTGTCGTCCATCGCCTGGTTTCATATTAGTATTGAGTTAATTTATTTTTCATTCTTGTGATACTTTACTAAGGAGAATGTTCTTCAACTCCATCCAGGTCAATATAACTCAATTCTATTCATCAGCGATTCTGAATAAGAGAAGAAAATCACAATGAAATAGACATCAAAGGATTTAAAATCATAGTGGATCTTGTCTGAAATTCAGAGTGCTTTTAAAACAAAGGAGAAACAGAGCCAACTGGTGAAATGATCCAAGATGTAGACATTTCACTTATAGTAGAAACCAATCTCTGCTCTGTTTACAAGGAATCCCTGATAATTTTGATGAAGTAGTCTGTCGACCTCGCTTAAAGCATCTAGAAACCTATAGCTGAGATTCGACTACCATTAATTTCATGCCCACCATGCAGAATTCTGCCACAACTAGAGTGTCTCTGTGCCTATAATTATGTGAATGTGCACTGGACCTTTGCTCCCACCTAAGACCACAGAATGCTTTCCAACGCGGAATCACAATTAAACTCCACAGTATAACTGGTGGTTGGCAGGAATGGTAATTGTTATACCTCTAGTACAAATGAGGATGTTCAAAAGGTAGTCATTGTCCTAACATTCCAAAGGAAAGAAGTCTGATTGTTGCACTCTTGCTCCAGGAATTTGTTTAGCAGACTCCATGAAGCAATTGAGTTTTGTTCTATTAGTTCCTGATGGAGGGTAGAGTCCATAATCCTGTCAGGTGTTGCACTACAGAAGGGAAAAATAAGATTTTCTTTAAAAGCATATGGAATAGAGAGGCAAGTAAGAGGATGGGAAAACACATGAAATGCAGGGGATGGGGTGATGATGTCTTACTTATTCCCTCTCATTTAACTGTTAGCCATGTAATGATGCTTTTCCTGTACCCCTGGTCCATGACACAACACCTGCCCCCACACAGCAGTGACACTGAAACTCACACATAATGGGCATGTGGGCTTATTTTTGTTTGCTGTTGCATCTCCAACTATTTTTCCTGGTAATCATACTATTACATTAATATCAGAGGCATCACATTGACACAACCAAGGAGGCAAAGTAAGGAATGATGCAGTTAAATTATTATTATCTTTTTGGAGACAGAGTCTCACTATGTCACACTTGGTAGTGTGCCATAGCATCACAGGTCACAGAAACCTCCACCTCTTGGGCTTAAGCTATTCTCTTGCTTTAGCCTCCCAAGTAGCTGGGGCTACAGGCACCCGCCACAATCCCCAGCTATTTTTTGTTGCAGTTGTCCTTGTTGTTTAGCACGCCTGAGCCGGGTTTGAACCCTTACACATGTATAGTGGTCCAGACAGTATGATGTTGGTATCAAGATAGGAAAATGGTTGAAAGAAGTAAACTGGGGGGGTGGTGGTGGAGCTAAGATGCCGGACTGCAGCCAGCTTCCCACAGAGGCTCCCATCCAGAAGGAGACTTAAAGGACAGAAGTCTGGCAAGTAAGCTGATGGTTTGGAGCTGAGCCAAGAGAGAAGATTGAAGAAGCCACAACAACTTTGCTGAGGCGAGCTGTGACCCCAGAAAAACAATCAAAAGGTACAAAACCCACCACCAGTGGAGGGGACAGAGTACTTTGCTCATAGAGCCGCGGGTGCTGCAGTTGGTGCTGGAGGAGCCCACAGCTCCTGCTGGTCCCATAACTGCTTGCTAGAGCCACACACGCCCCATGGGGGCAGTGCAGGAGTCCCCCACTCCATACAGGCTCAGAACTGCTTGCTAGAGCCAGGTGCACACCTTGGGGAAGCAGCAGAGGAGTCTCCAACTATGGACAGGCCCAGAACTGCTTGCTAGAGCTGCACATGTCCCACGGGCAGTGGCCAAGGTGTCCTCCACTCTGGGTGGGCCCCAAACTGCTTGCTAGAGCCACCGGTGCCCCACGGGGACTGGTGGAGTAATCTCCCACTTCAGGTGGCCCAGAACTGTTTTATAGAGGGCCGCGCACCCCACAGGGGCGAGCGGAGGAGGCTGCCACTGCAGCTGGGCCCAGAACTACTTGCTAGAGCCACGTGGCCCTGTAGGCTACAGCAGAGGAATCCTTCCTCCGGGTATGCCCAGAACTGTTTGCTAGAGCCACACATGTCCCGTGGGCTGCTGTGGGGGAGACCTTCATTATGGCAGACCCAAAACTGCTTGCTAGAATCACATGGGCCCCATGGGGGCCCGCGGAGGAATCCCCTGCTCTGGTCAGGCCCAACAAGCTGTAAATCCAAGGAAGACCATTTAAGAACACAAATACAGGTACAAAGTGGGCCCCAGAACTATTTGCTAGAGTCGCACACCTCCCGCAGGTGGAAGATGACCACAGAGGAGCCCGAGCTCCGGGTAGTCACAGAACTACTTGCCAGAGCCACGCATGCCCCACGGGTGGCAGAGGAGATCCCCCTGCTCCATGCTCCAGGCTCTGGGTGGGCCCAGAACATTTTGCTAGAGCCACGTGTGCCCCGTGGGTGGTAGCGGAGGAGTTCCCCACTCTGGGCTTCCATGCTGGGAGGGACCAGATCAGCTAGCTAGTGCTGCACATCCAGCAGGAGGCAGCGGAGCAGTCCTCCACTCCCCATTCCCCTGCCGCTGCGGTTGCCCTGGGGGTGGTTGTTCTGGCAGGGCTGAACTAGGACTGATCTAGCCACAGCAGTTCCCCTGTCCCCCAGTTGCCCTGGTGGGGCTAAACTAGGACTGACCCGGCTGCGCAGGGTGTTCCCCGCACAGCCACTGCTATTCCCCCGCCCCCCAGTTGCCCCAGCAGGGCTGATCAAGGACTGATAAGGCCGCTACCGTTCCCCTTCCCCCCAGTTGCCCCAGTGGGGCCAAAGTAGGACTGATCCGGCTGCTGCCATTCAGCTGCCCCCTGGTGGCCCTGATGGGGCCAAACTAGGATGGATCTGGCCGCTGCCATTCTCCTGCCCCCCTGGCCACACCAGTGGGGCTGAACGAGGATTGATCCAGCTGCTGCTGCTCCCCTGCTACATCCCCTTTCGTCGCCCCCGGCAGGGCTGAAGTAGGAGTGATTCAGCCACTCCTGTGCTCCACACAGCCAGTGTAGTTCATCTGCCTCTTTATAACCCTGGTGGGGCCAAACTAGGACTGATCCAGCCGCTGCCAGTCTCCTGCCCCCTGGGAACCCTGGCAAGCCGAAAGAGGTCTTATCCGGCTATGTACACTCCCAGGCAGCTGCTGCCATTCAGCTGTGCCCTGGTTGCCCCAGCACCTGAGAAAAGGGAGAAGATGACAGACATGCCCTGTCTCTCTGGGCAACCAGAAGAAGCAACTGACTGATGGTTCTGATAAGGTCTCCAAACAGGTTAAACTCAGCATGGGGCATAATCAGCGGAAAAACTCTGGCAACTCAAATAACCAGAATAGATCAACT
>NW_003853003.1:0-2916 GCF_000181295.1 Otolemur garnettii
AACACTATTGCATTATAAACCATAACTAAAGGAAACTTCTTCCCCATAAAGGAAGAGGAAGTAGAAAGTCTTTTGCAAGGTGGTGGCTGCAGGGTAAGAAGCAAAGTGGAGGTATGTGAAACAGAGAGAGAGGGGCCAATGTTGGCTGAAACTCTTGGTGCCCTACCGCTCTCACCTCCTTAAGTATGAGGCCAATAGGAAGGACAAGGAACAAGAATAAAAACCTAGAGGGGTTCAGGTGGAAACACAAGGAAAAGGGGCTTATGCCCAGTTTAGCCACTGCCACCTTGCTGTAACCTCCACTGACCAGAGAGGCTTGTAGGATCTGCAATAGAGATAGGTGTGAGAGTGAGAAGGGCAAGAAGGTGAAGCAAGGCAGGTCTTGCCTCAAAAGAAGACTTTACCAACACATGCTGCCATCCCCTTAAGCCCAGTGTTCCAATAGGCTCCCCTGAAGTGCACACAAACTCCCCTCTGACCCCTCATCCTGATCACAACATGGAAGCACATGGGAAGAAAGTTGCTGTGACTACCCACTTCCAGGATTCCACCAGAGCCCAGAGATGGCATCCTGCCTACTCCTTCCCACACCTGATTTTCTCAGTGGGACAGGTTCTGAGGGCAGCTGTCAATCTGGCCACACTTTCCTACTAGAGGGACTCCCACATTCAAGTCAGCAGTTATAAGTTCTCTGTTGCTGCCACATCCATCACCTTCTCCTTGAGAATCAGGAAAATGAAATAGGAGAAAAAGCAACTGGACAAACGCATTTCTCTCCCTAAATGTCCTAATAGTTACCTACTAATTTTCTAAGATTCACTTACTTGTCATCTGTTTCTTCCACTCCTAAACACCATAGCCATGCATGAGCCACATGACCCCCTACTTCTATAATCTGAATATATTAGTGAGAATTACTGATTATAAATATTAGAACTGAAATTTCAACCCAGGTACTGGAGCTAGAATCAAGATCTGCTCAGTCACTTAGAGTTAATCCTATCCTCCTTCAGGGGCCCTGATTCACAATTTCTTATTCAGTTCTTAACTCTACACCATCACCAGAACATATTTGCTCAGACACCTGAAATAAAGGATGTGCTTGCTGGAGTCCAGCTGTAACTTCCCAAAAGATAGTATCAGTATTCATTTAGTGTGACTAGTTTAATATGGTCTCACTTAGTCAGGATTCATATCTTTTGGATAAGAGCACTTGCTAGAGTTTGATTAATTGACCCTCCCAAACTGGTGTTGAGTTTAATTACCAGTATGGTGATATTTTGAAGTGGGACCTTGAAGCAGTAACTGGATCATGAGGTCTCTGCCTTCGTGAGTAGATTAATTCACTCATGGATTAATGGGTAAATGTATTAATAGGTTATTATAGAAGTGGGACTGGCAGCTTTATGAGATAAGATGCCCAGCCTCCTCTCCATGTCTCCACTACTTTGAGACTCTGCAGAATGGCCCTACCACCAGAAGTCTTCACCAGGTGTGGCCCTTCAATCTAGGACCTCCTAGTCTCTACAACTGTAAGAAATAAATATCTTTTTGTTAACATTACTCAGTTTCAAGTATTCTGTTTTTAGCAACATAAAATGAACTAAGACAGCTCCAGACCCTCTAATAGAGACTGGTGGCCTAGAAAGGAGGTGCTCACATCAAAGCTGGCACACTGTCTGGGTAGAAGTTTGGTGTTTAATTTGTCCCTATCTCCCCAAATCAGGTCTACTGAATAAATGAATGCCACTCTCAATTAAAATTACTGTTTTTGAGAACAAAAATCAATTTGATGTGAGGATTTGATATCACAACCCCCCAAGTTACATCACTTAATACATTAAGTACTATTCTGTTGTTGTACTTAAGGTAATACCATTAGATGGTGAGAGCTAGGTGTCAAAACAACACAACATAGTTCTACAATGAGTGCAGAAAATTACAACTTCCATAAATAAATGTAGCCCCATTTTCACAGCAGTGCTGAGACAGCCAGCTCTCAAAATGTACAGATGCTACATGTTTCCTTTGATATCTAATGATAAAGAAAACAAACCACAACATACTGACAGGTGAAGACCATGAAATCTCTTGCTCTAGTCTTAACCACACATAGTTAAGGAAGTGGCCAGGATGTTTATAAATTTATCATTTGGCACATTTTCAATTAAACCACACATTACTGGAACAGGAAGAAAATTTTGTCATAAAAAATTTTAGTTCAGCCGCTTCTGTATTAAATAAGAAGTAAAGTGCAAAAAGAATTCCGTTCCTTCAATTAAGATAACTTAAGATAGGCTTAAATTGCCTATGGATTATAAAAGAAAGATATTAAAACAATATACATGTAATAATATAGCATTATTACTCCAAATTTACACAAGTAAAGTGGAGGTTTAGGGAGGAAAAGTAATCCCTTTCCTGGGGAGGTTAATAATTGAACATCTTTGTTTGAAGGATGGTTCTTCTCTGGTATGAGACACAGAGTGACTACTATACAAAATATGTATTGAAAAGATCTATACAGCATTAACAAAAAACTATTGATTGAATTGTGTCATTAAAGCATTGCAGACTCATCTCATCAGTCCATGTTTCTCCTCTGTGTGGTTCATGGGTAAAGGCTCAGTCCATTTGCAGGCCAGCCATTTGCAGGCCATGCCTAGCAACATCTTTGACAAACCCACAGCCAACATCATACCGAATGGGGAAAAATGGAAAGCATTCCTACTTTGAACTCCAACTAGACCAGGTTGCCCACTATCACCATTACTTTTTTTTGAGATAGAGCCTCAAGCTATCCCCCTGGGTAGAGTGCTGTGGCATCACAGCTCACAGCAACCTCCACCTCCTGGGATCAAGTGAGTCTCCTGCCTCCACCCCCAACTAGACCAGGTTGCCCATTATCACCATTAC
>NW_003853003.1:3034-6254 GCF_000181295.1 Otolemur garnettii
GAGCCACTATCACCATTTCTATTCAACATACTGCTGGAAATCCTAGTCAAAGTAACCACACAAGAAAGAAAAATCAAGGGTATGCAAATGGAGAAAGAAGAAATCAAACTTGCACTCTTTCCCTATGATATGATCTTAAATCTAAGAAACCCCAAAGACTCCTGACATTGAATAAATTCAGCAAAGTCTCAAGATTCAAAACAAATATACACAAATCAGTAGCTTTAATATGCATCAACAATAGTCAAGCTCGGAATCAAAGCAAGGACACAATACATTTCACAGTAGCATCAAAGAAAATGAAACATCTAGGAGTATATTTACTGAGGAGGTGAAATAGCTCTATAGGGAGAATTCTGAAACCTTACAGGAAGAAATTAAAGCGGAGGTAAACAGGTGGAGGAGCATACCATGCTCATAGATCAGCAGAATCAACATTGTTACAAAATCTATACCACTCAAAATGATTTATAGATTCAACACAATATCAATTAAAATACCAATATCATTTCTAACAGATCTGGAAAAACTAGTTCTATGCTTTGTATTGAATCAAAAAACACCCAGAATCACCAATACAACCTTATGTAATAGGAACAAATCTGGAGAATAGCACTTTACCAGACTTCAAGCTATATACTACAGTGTTGTAGTAATCAAAATGGCGTGCCACTGGCATAAAAACAGAGATATATACTTGTGGACCATAACAGAGAACTCATATATAAAACAATTCTCATATTCCAATCTGACATTTGACAAAGCAGACAAAAATATACACTAGGGAAAAGAATCCCAATTCAATAAATGGTGCTGGAAAAAGTGGATAGCCCCATGTAAAAGACTGAGACAAGGACCCTCCCTCTCACCACTCACAAAGATTAATTTGATGGATAATAGTATAAACCTATGATATGATTTGGAAGAAAATGCTGGAAAATCTGAAAGATTTTAGCCTAGGCAAAGAATTTATGAATAATCTCCCGAAGCATTCACAGCAACAACAAAAAATAAACAAATGGGACCTGATCAAACTAAAAAGTTTCTTCATGGGCTGGAGGCAATATGGCTGATGGGAGACAGCTTTCCACAGAGGCTCCCATCCAGAAGGAGAGTTGAAGGACAGAAGTTTAGCAAGTAAGCTGATGGTTTGGAGCTGAGCCAAGAGATAAGGTTGAGGAACACACATCAACCCTGCTGAGGCAAGCTGCAACCCCAAGGAAATAAACAATAGGTATAAAATCCATCAGCAAGGAGATGGGAGTCCCCTCCCCCATGAGAATGGATCCCAGTATACTTTCTACAAAAAAGCTAGCAGAGTTCTGATATCCTCCTATTTTATCCCACAGGAGAAACCCTCTGAAAACTGGAACTCCTTCCCCAGAGAAGACCCACTAGTGTGCCATGGCAGTCTCCCAACAGGCATAAAACTGTGTATATTCTGTACCTGCAATTCTGAACTCCCAGAACTCCCCTCCACTCTCACCCCAAGTCCTGGAAGCCTGTCCACCATAGAGTCCAGATTCTGGGACATTTTCTTGAGAAGTGTGGACATGGCAGGAGCTGTTGCAGGTCTGTGCTGATTCTGTGACATGGAGGTAAAGAGAGGACTGTAGATTAAGAGGAAGAGGGAGAAGCGATGACCCACAAGAACAGCAGTGGCAGTGGCGAGAACAATAGGGCTCACACTCCTGGAGATATTTTGGAGAAACACACCCTGCCTCTCCTAGCAACCAGAGAAACCCAGGCCTCTACTCCAGTGGCAGCCACTGGAGGAACAGATCTGGGACAGAAATGCAGGCCCCACAAGGGTATGCCTTAGGCAGTACCTGCCTGGGCAGGGACAGAGACTAGAATATATGCGTGCAGAGATGGCATATTCTCAGGGCAGGGCTGAGTAAGAAGCGCAGCTTTAGAGAGCCTAAGAAACACCCAGCACCCAGGGGAACATATCTGAGACAAAAGCAGGCGGGCAACATCACCAGCCCAGAGAGAAGCAGAAAATGAGAGCTGAGTACAATCACCAGCCCAGGGAGAGGCAAGAACTGAGATCTGAGTGTGGATTCTAACTGCACCTGCCCGAAAACAGAGTGCATCAGAGACAGAGATGCCAGTTCCATGAGATTTAGCACAATGGCAGTGGCACAAGGCAGGGCTGTGTCGCCCTTTCTGTAAACCCAAACAACACCTGGCCCACAGGGGAATATAGCTGGGACAGAAACCCTAATTCTGTAATATTATAAGTGGCAGCAACATCAATCTGGGGCGGGGCTGCAACTGAGTGAATCGCCCCAGCTTCCATTAAGCACCAGAGGTTGTCAGGTTTCAGCTTCCCCGGCCAGATGATGGCAGAGTGCAGCAGTCTGGCTGAGGAAACATAGATCTCCCTAGAACTCAGGCAGGCAAAAACCCCTAGAGCATCTGCTCATTGGAGGGAAGTGGGTCATAGCCCTGCGGAGTTACCAGTGACTGGGTGTGACAGAGGTGCAAGGTGGGGAAGGATGCATCAACCTTCCTGGAATAATTCATTTGCTGGGTGGGTCCTTCTGACTCCACAGAACACCAGAGAGAGTCATATTCGAGCTGCCAGCAGACCCCTGCTATCTAGTTTCTGGAGACCTTTTGGACTCTCCCACTTGAGACTAGGGGTTGACTGAGACAATTGATTTGGAACTCTTGACCAGGGCCAATCACCCAAGGACTATCCAAAGTGGCATCCTGGGTGTGTGCTTGTGGGAAGGTTTGATTTTCCTTTTATAGTTGTTGCTTCTGGGAGGTGACTTAGTTGCTGGTATTTCTTTCTCCACAGCTGAGACTTCACCCCAGAGTTACTGATTCACAATGATTGGACACAGATATGCTGAAAATAAGATAGAGCCACTTAGCCCCACCACACCAAGAAGGTCCTCAGTGTCTCAGGCCATAGCACTGTACACATCCTTTGCAAAGCTCTAGGGGAAAAGGTACAGACACCAGTCTCAGCTCTTGGGTAAAGGGCTAGTTAATCATTACTTCTAGAGCCCCCAACCCAACTTCACCTTATCTGCTCATCTAGCCAAATGGTGTAAAATAATCATGGGGCAGAATCAGCAGGAAAACTCTGGCAACATGAATAATCGGAGTAGATCAATTCCCCTAAGGAACGACATGGTGGACACACCAGAAAATCCCAGTCATAAACAAATGGCTGAGATGTCAGAAAGAAAATTCAGAATTTGTA
>NW_003853003.1:6274-7492 GCF_000181295.1 Otolemur garnettii
ATAGAAGAGAGGTAAAGTTGGAATTAGAAATTCAAGTAGCATTTCAAAAGTTGTCTCAAGGTTCGCTGCAGAAATTCCAGCACCTAATACAGATTGCACCCAGCACACGTGTGCCCTAGGATTTCACTCCTCCGACTGCTCTGAAGGGATATTTTCAAAGTTGGCATCACTGGGGAAGGGGCAAGATCACCAACAGGCATCAGCCACTGACAGAAGCTCCCATCCAGAGGGAAGGATAATGTCTGGAAAATACCCAATAAAGTTGAAGATTGGGAGCCCAGCCAAGAGAGAAGAGTGATCTGCAGGACACCTCTGCTGAGGCAAGTTGAGGCTTATTTTTAACTATGTATATACTCAGAGGAAGCTGCAAAAACAGTACGAAGAGTACTTTATAAACTTTATCCAGCTTCCCTCACTGTGACATCTTTTATAGCTATAGTAACACCAAACTCAGGATACTGGCTTTGGCCTATTACTCTTAACTAGACCACAGACCTAATTCCATTTTCACCCTCTTTTATACTGCACTCATGTGTATATATGCATGTGCATAAGCATGCTCACATGTGTAGTTCTATTTAATGTTATCTCATGCATAGATTCATTCTTATAATTACCAGAATCAAAATACAGAACTCTTCAGTCACCAAAGAAGAAATCCCTCATGCTGCCTCTTTTTATTCACATACATCTTCCACCCCATCCCAACCATCTCCCTACTACCTGGCAACCACTAAGATGTTCTCCATCTCTGTATTTTATCACTTTGAGAATGTTATATAAATGGAATCACACATACATAACCTTTTGAAATTGACTTTTTTTCACTAAGCATAATACTTGCTGTGGCTTGAACATGCCCCCTCCAAAATTTAGATGTTGCCAATGTAATAGTATTAAGAGGTGGGACCTCTAAGAGGTGATGAGGCAATGAGGGCCACTCCCACATGAATTACATTAAGACCCTTATTACATTAAGACCCTTATACAGGGTGACCATAAAGTTTGTGTTTAATTTAAAATAATGTGCAATTTTAAACTATGTGGCAACCCTGTATATGAGCCTCATGCTCATTCAAGTTCTTTACATTCCACATGTAAGACCATACAGTATTTGTCCTTATATGTCTAGTTTATATCACTCAGTGTCTAGATTCATCCATGTTGTCACAAATCACAGGATTTCCTTCATTTGTGACTGAATAATATTCCATTGTA
>NW_003853003.1:7512-9149 GCF_000181295.1 Otolemur garnettii
AAGTGAACTTTTCTATAACTAGAATGTAAATGTTTTGACACAATGACTATGCAAATGACATGAAATTTATGTGAACCAGCTTGATGAAAGTATTTCAAAATGTATATGAAAACACTACACTGTACCCCATGTTTGCATTAATGTAATAATAATAAAAAAAAGATGTTCTCCATCTCTGTATTTTATCACTTTGAGAATGTTATATAAATGGAATCACACATACATAACCTTTTGATATTGACTTTTTTTCACTAAGCATAACACTTGCTGTGGCTTGAACATGCCCCCTCCAAAATTTAGATGTTGCCAATGTAATAGTATTAAGAGGTGGGACCTCTAAGAGGTGTTGAGGCAATGAGGGCTGCTCCCACATGAATTACATTAAGACCCTTATTACATTAAGACCCTTCTACAGGGTGACCATAAAGTTTGTGTTTAATTTAAAATAATGTGCAATTTTAAACTGTGTGGCAACCCTGTATATGAGGCTCATGCTCATTCAAGTTCTTTACATTCCACATGTAAGATCACACAGTATTTGTCCTTATATGTCTAGTTTATATCACTCAGTGTCTAGATTCATCCATGTTGTCACAAATCACAGGATTTCCTTCATTTGTGACTGAATAATATTCCATTGTACCACAACTTGCTCATTCATTCACCCATCGATTCCTCCACACATATGGCCAGTTACTCTTTGACAAGGGCATCAAGAACACACTGTGAAGATAGGGAGTATGTTTACTAAGTGGTACTGAGAAAACTGGATATCCACATGCAAAAAAAAATGAAAGCAGACTTTCATCTTATACCATGCAAAATTTACTTGAAATAGATTAAAGTCTTAAAAGTAAGAATTGAAACTAGAAAATCCTAGAAAAAAATATAGGGAAAAATCCTGTTGACACTGGTCTTGGCAATGAGTTTGTGGATATGACACAAAAGCACAGGCAGCAAAAGGAAAAATAAACAGATAAGTTACTCATCAAGAATAAAAAAGAATAAAGACATGTAAGGTGTAGAGTTCTCAAATCTTTCTTTCATGCCCCTTGGCAGGGAGCCACCAGAGCCCTCTACCTATACAAAAGTGTAAACAAAATGAGAGGTAATAATGACCCACAGAAGAAGGGAATTCAAGGGAATCTCCAATATGACGATGTAAAAAGATCCCAAAAAACAACTATGCATAATATTATACTAGGAGCCCAGTGTCCTTATTTCCCAAAGATCAAATTGATAAAACATGTAAGATTCTGAATATCTTATGAGATAATTTAAGGAATTAGAGATTTGGGGATAAAATATCAGTTGTTAAAAATATCAACTAATCAAATGAGAAAACAAAATAGTGTAATCATGGGAAATTAAAGAATATAAAAAAAGAATGTCATACTACATGACTGCACCATGAATAGCATATATAATCATAACAATGTAAGTGATGGATGTTAATCTACAAAATGATAACATAACTGCATTAGGCCAGGAATACAGAAAGAGTTTAACCATGCAGGTAGAGATGGTATTAGGAGTTAGAGAAGGTGAGAACTGAAGGAAAATGTGCTACATCCTCCTTTTCCATTGTGGAAACCCAAGAGATAACTGACTACATCAGAAAAATGAACAGAATATTA
>NW_003853003.1:9169-10765 GCF_000181295.1 Otolemur garnettii
TGTACCACAACTTGCTCATTCATTCACCCATCGATTCCTCCACACATATGGCCAGTTACTCTTTGACAAGGGCATCAAGAACACACTGTGAAGATAGGGAGTGTGTTCACTAAGTGGTACTAAGAAAACTGGATATCCACATGCAAAAAAAATGAAAGCAGACTTTCATCTTATACCATGCAAAATTTACTTGAAATAGATTAAAGTCTTAAAAGTAAGAATTGAAACTGGAAAATCCTAGGAAAAAATATAGGGAAAAATCCTGTTGACACTAGTCTTGGCAATGAGTTTGTGGATATGACACAAAAGCACAGGCAGCAAAAGGAAAAATAAACAGGTAAATTACTCATCAAGAATAAAAAAGAATAAAGACATTTAAGGCGTAGAGTTCTCAAATCTTTCTTTCATGCCCCTTGGCAGGGAGCCACCAGAGCCCTCTACCTATACAAAAGTGTAAACAAAATGAGAAATAATAATGACCCACAGAAGAAGGGAATTCAAGGGAATCTCCAATATGATGATGTAAAAAGATCCCAAAAAACAACTATGCATAATATTATACTAGGAGCCCAGTGTCCTTATTTCCTAAAGATCAAATTGATAAAACATGTAAGACTCTGAATATCTTATGAGATAATTTAAGGAATTAGAGATTTGGGGATAAAATATCAGTTGTTAAAAATATCAACTAATCAAATGAGAAAACAAAATAGTGTAATCATGGGAAATTAAAGAATATAAAAAAAGAATGTCATACTACATGACTGAACCATGAATAGCATATATAATCATAACAATGTAAGTGATGGATGTTAATCTACAAAATGATAACATAACTGCATTAGGCCAGGAATACAGAAAGAGTTTAACCATGCAGGTAGAGATGGTATTAGGAGTTAGAGAAGGTGAGAACTGAAGGAAAATGTGCTACATCCTCCTTTTCCATTGTGGAAACCCAAGAGATAACTGACTACATCAGAAAAATGAACAGAATATTAGGTGAAGATACTGAGGAAGACATCAAAAACTCAACAAAAAAGTATTTAAAAATGATTGACTTGCCTGGATGAGCACGTGAGAAAGGCAGAAGTGAGGACTAGTGTTTTATTGAGATACTCCATAAAGCTCTTTAATTCATGTATAAATTTAAGTAAAGAATACAAAATAAAAAATGAAAACTGGATAATTGTGTGACTATTTTCAGCCATTTTATCTCCCTCTTTTCTTTGGAGACCATTGACCTAATAGTCTCTGGTATGTCTCTGGCAGTAGAAGAGTTAACCTCAGGTTTGTAATTTGCTGAGTCCCTCCTCCACAGTATAGCAGTGTAAACCTCAACCAGACCTCCTTGAAAACACTCTGATGGGACTTACTACCTGAAAGGTAACCGAGGAAGGTCTTATCTAAAATTATCTTATCAGAATATATCTACTCTGTCAAGGCTAATTACTGTAAATAAACTTGATTTATTTTGGAGATGTGGTTGACTGGAGGAAGGAAGTTCTCTAACTGTAAGACTAACAAAATCTAAAAACTGAGAAGCCTCAAACCTAAATGGCTTCCTTTGATCAAACCTGTACCATCCATATAGTTAGG
>NW_003853003.1:11748-18721 GCF_000181295.1 Otolemur garnettii
TCCATAACAGGACACATCCTGGTTCTCTCCCAATTCTGAGAAGTGAGGCTGTTCCTACTTGCTTATTCATTAATTTTTCCTGATTGTTATCATCAAACATTTTGGTAGTTAACTCTCAATTTTGGCTTTGTTTACACCATCATTGCATGTAATGGATAATGGTCTTGGTGGTCATTATTTACTCTGTCATAGTAATGACTTTCTATAGCCAACAGCCACATAGGTGCCCAGGAAGAAGCGCCAGGCATATCCCAATCCCTGTGCACTGCACAAATTATGAGAATTACAAGGGAATGTGTACATTGGATGCCCAGATATCATGCAGAGACATCAACTAAGTAGTAGATTGGGCTGAGTGCATAATTCCAGTTCTTGCTAGTTCACCAAACATCCTCTGTACATTCACTATGTGATGGCATGTTTTGGAGAAGTAATATTTCCTTAGAAACTACTATGATATAGCTTCTCCTTCCCTAAAGAATCACAACAGGATTACATTGGAAATAGTTACCAATTTTACATTGGAAATAGTTACCAATGGAAAGCAATTTTAAAGCTATCTACTTTTAGAGAAAAGCCCACTGGTCTGAGGTTCATCTTTGGATAATTAAATCCTTTCCAACCTCTGCCCATCCATATCTGTAAAGCCCATAGAGACAGAAGTTCCTGAACTTTCTATCTATGCTCTTCCTGGAGTTCCTACTTGTGGGTATCCTCTTCCTTGCCGTGTTGTCACACTCGGATTCAGGTCTGTGGTAGAATACTGGGTTTGTCGTCCATCAAATTGCAATGAAGAGAGCTACAATTAGCCTTCACAATATAAAAAATAAATAAATAAATAAATAAATGGAAATGTTCTGAATAAAGAGGAGGAAGCGGTATACAAAAGAATACTGAATTTTAAAGGATTTGATTACCAACTAGATGCGAATGGAGTGAGGAGTCTATATGAGTTTGAGTAATAAATGGAAAAAGTAATCTAAGGAAACAGAGATGAAAAAGAAGAGACAGTTACACATCATTAGTTTTGGGGGGGTTTCTTGCAGTTTTTGGCCAGGGCTAGGTTTGAATCCACCACCTCCAGCATATGGGACTGGTGCCCTACTCCTTTGAGCCACAGGTGCCTCCCGCATCATTAGATTTTTAATCGTTCCATGAAAAATAGGGCAGAGGAAGAAAAGCTCTAGCCATTCCCTTCCACTTGACATTCTCCCACCCCCAACTTAGAAACTCACATCCGCTACCTGGTTAAAAGCAGATGATGTGACATCTAAGGGAAGAGCATACATGAATATTCAGAATTGCTTATTTCTCATGAATTCATCTTACTAGGAATTAGAGGGAGTGTGTGGACCAAGTTTAGAAACTCATCAACATAAACTGGGACATTCATGTGCCTGGGCAAAGCAAGGCCTTGAGTAGCCTGTGGGGGAGCTGAGAAAACAGGTCAGCTCACTCTCCTGGTATTCCCTCTGAGGAATACTGTGAATTGGGGCCAATCCCCCAAGAGAAATTGGGATAAAACTTGTGAAATTATCATCAAAGCAAAAAGCACTTTATTCAAAATGAGAGGTTTTGAGTAATTTTCATGTCATACAATTATAGGTCAGAAGTACTTCATTGGGTGCAGGCAGTTAGACCCTCTGAGACCTCATCTCATTTTTAATTCAACATTATGGGAAAGCCTTCACAGATGTTCCAGGGGCACTAAGTTCAACATCATCATATCCAGCATTCCTTTCTTCCCCCGGGAGCAGCCAGGAACCATCTTCTCCTTTCCTGGGTTCAGCTGCACCTCTGAGGAGCCGCAGAGAAGAGCCTGAAACAGTAATGAGAAATTTGATTGGAAATGTGACAGAGGGAGAGGACAGAGCCTATGGTGGAAGACAGTCAAGTAGGTGGTGAGAACATAGCTTCTCTAGCTAACATTGCTATGGAAACTCAGGCTATTTAATATTAGTTACAGCAAGGAATACATCAATATGATTCAGTCCACATGGGTCCCTGGGGCTTAGTGCCTCCTTATCTGGACATTGGATCACAGGAGACCTGTAGCCAAAAAAAGGGGTCCTGTGCTGACCTACTTCTTGGCTTACACACTCAGGGAGGAGTGGTAAGAAGCCTGTGAAGAGAGGTGAAAAGTTCTCCTTCCACACCTGACAGGACTAAGTTCACAGAAAGAAAGAAGCAGGACACTACATCTGTTTCTCACTGACCATCCAACTCTACACTTGGTGGCTTTGGCTGCTGTTCCCAAATGCCCACAAAACCATCACAGAATCCTCCATGAGTGCCCCCTGGTCAGGAATCCCAGGGCTGCTCTGATGGAGAAATACTCTGCTCCAACAAATGAGTGTCTTCACTTGCCATTGAAATATCAGAGCAGATTAGCCTCGACCTACCCACAAATTCTTAGTCTGTATCCACCACCATGACTCTGGTTTCTAGAGTCATTTTTCTAAGGCCACCATAGATCATAGACCTTGTATTTATCAGTCCTAACACATAATCACAGCACATCTTAGATCATCAAAATGCCTCACAAATTCCAATATTAAACTTTTAAAAATCTCTGTCTTTCAAATAGGAGTCAGCTCAAAAACATTATCAGAACAGTTGCTACAATTTTAGATTTGGCAATCATGCTCAAATTATCTACATATCTTAAGCAAGCACATTGAGGATGGAGTTATAGACACAGATAACAAAATACAGAATGATTACTCCCTCCCAGGCAATCTGTCAATATCAAAGAAAGGAATATGGTCAAGGAAATGCTATCAAACATATGAGGTCATCCAATTTTGACTCTGTAGATACAATAGACATTGAGGAACTCAAAATTCATTTTTTTCCAGCAGAAAGAAAGAGATTACAGCAGACTAACTTGCCCCACTCACCTGCCTGAGAGGTCCTCACACTCTTTTCCTCCGGGGGGATTTCCCCCTCACTCATCTGAGAGACTGGGGGTGTCTCCATAATGGGCAGCTCTTCAGCATCATCATAGCCATCCCTAAGTGCATCAGCCCCCTGATGTGGAGGTTCTGAAGGTAGACAGACAGAGCAGCTAAAACCACAGTAAATGGGCTGGCTCCTGGCCAACACATATAGTCACTCTGAGCCAGACATTTCAGTGGTTATCAATGGAGGCACCATTCATTCCATGTATTAACAAGTCTTTTCCAAAGTGAATGTTTCATTTGGATATGTCCATAACTCAAAAATTTTCCAAATACAGGTGTTTTTGAAGAAATAAAAAATAGAAAAACAACCATGTGCCTGTTGTGACTGAACATAGTGACTCTGGACATAAGGAATCCAGCCCAAAAGTGCAGTTTCACAGAGTCACCAGAGAAGGGGAAGGAATGGATCCCAGCTAGAAGCAAGAGACCCCTCTAATTCCAGTTAAAAGAACACTGTTCCCCTCAGAATCTCATCCGATGAAGGAAATTCCTCTTGCCCTGTGCCCAACCAGGGAAAAGTCACACTCCTACCTGGCATGGAATTTAAGTCACCGTTCTCCTCATCATCTCTTGTGTAATATGGTAGTTTACTCACTGAGTTGTCTGACCAGGACCCTAATATGGAGAAAAACATCCAAAAACAAACAAAATGCTGCCCCCCACTGCATTGCCTTGTGGAAAGGCTGGGAAGAAATGCTGTGGCTGCTGTGGCTGCTGGAGTGAGAAGGTGGAGGCTACCTCTGGGGATCTGGGGCAGGGTGGGTCTGCAGGTGCAGAGTAGACATGGCTCATTGGGATGACAACCAGGGCCCCAAGAGAGCAAAGTAGGGACACACCTGGACTGTCCAGCATTTCCTCCTTTAGTCCTCCGAGGTAATCGATCTCCTGGTACACAGCCTCATCAAGCGCATCCCTAAACCTGGATAAGGCTGAGCAAACCAGCAGTAGGTCAAATATTGTTGCCTGAGACCACCCCAGAACCAGCAGGCTGAACCCTCATACTCCCTGATGCTCACAGAAGGAAAAACCTGCAGGGTTCTAGGGCCCCTTTGTGGATTCACAATGCCATGCTCCATGTCTGCACCTTCTGACCTTACCTACCTTGTATGCACAGCTCAGCTCCTACTCTCTATTGCCTCACACAAGAGGCTATGACCTAGCAGTACACAGACCCAATCCTAATAGCTCTGTATATTCAGCCTTTGGAGAATAATGTAAGGCAGACAGAGTTTTGCAAACTAATAGGATGTAGAAGAGACCTAGCCCAGTCTTCCTTAGGCCATTCTGGCCCTATTGCCTACCTCCACTTCCCGGGCTATGCAGTTGTGCCCTAGGATGTACCTCTGTGGTCTGCTCTCCATCTGTGCAGCTGTGTCCCCAAAATAATGAGGACTAGGAAAAGAAGGGCTCCCAGGATGAGGCAGAGGATCCCAGGTAGGGAGAAGATGCCAGGGACAGGATCTGATCCCAAAATGGTACCTAAGAAGTTAAAAGGATCAAGAGACGGGATCATAAGCCAACAGAAACCCTATACACTGCCACCACCTGTGTTCTAGGACCAAGATGACACATGTTCAGACAAGCACCTGTCTGAATACCAAGATGAGACCAGCCTGGGCCCTGCCCTGGACTCTGACAACTATCTTCTGAATCTGGTTCTAAAGGATTTCTCCCAGACAAATCCTGGGTAACCTGTGCAGCTTTCAGGATGCTACAATTTAACAAAAGCATATGGCTGCTCACAGCACCCAGTCGTCAGGCTTCCTGAATGAGGTATTGTGAATCCATTTTGCAAGAAGAAGGCAGATTCCATGGTGCAGGGCCCTGAAAATCTGGATCTCTCCTTTCTTGCATGGCCCAGAGCAGGAGAACCACTTACCTCCAGGAGGGGGGCGAACTGTTGTCCTTTCACCTGGAGAGAAGAAAAGGAAGATAGGGTCACTGTCCTGGTTTTTCCTAGAAAAGCCATTGGGTCACACCTCCTATCACTGGCACTTGGTTCTCTCCCAAATGCCAGGAGATCAGAGCTGACTCCCTAGAGGCAGAACACAGGGCCCAGGTCACACTAGGAAGAGCTTCTGGATGTCTCTCATACCTCCTTCTGCCCCAGCCCATTCTCCTGGTCCTGCTGCTCACCTGAGCACCTGACTCCAGCGTCCTCCTCATGCTTACAGTTGCTCTGTCCCCAGGGCTGTGCAGCACAGGCCCACAGGGAGGACTCCCAACCCTTGCACTGCACGTCATCCAGCCAGATGCTTCCATTGCCCGGGCCAAAGGCAGCCTCCCCCAGGGCATACAGGGCAGAGCCACAGCCCAGCTGCCGACACACCACCTCAGCCTCTGCCAAGCTCCAGGAATCGTCACACACTGTGCCCCAGGAGCCTTCGTGCCAAACCTCCACTCGGCCTGAGCACACGCTGTCTCCTCCCCTGAGTCGAAGCTTCTCCTTATCTGAAAAGGCAGGGGCAGCTCCTGTTACCCTCTACAACCCCAGTGGGAAGAGTAGGAGCCCTGGAAGCAAACAGGGGATGAGGGAGGGGTTGATGTACCTGAGCAGGGGGTGGCAGTTGGGCAGTTCTTGGGTCTGGCTCCTGCAGAAGCAGACAATGGGAGATAACAGGGTCAGGAGAAGCTGGGGTGGCTCTGGCCCAGACAAGCTGTCTATTGTCCTTGGCCCTGCTGTACATATACAGGTGAAAATAGCAGGCTTCATGATTAATCTTATAGGCTTACTGAATTGTATAATCTCAGTATAATGTGTCCTTACTACCACTTGAAATTATTTTATCTGTTTACTTATCACTCCCCACATTCTCACAACTCACACAAACACAGACATGTACACATACAAGATCACACATGGCACATGGATGAAAGTTCCTGGAGAGCAAGGACCTCACCTATCTCATTTCCCCTGTTTCTGCTCTCAGGACAGAGCCACTACATTGTATCACCAAGTCTGTATGGAGAGCCATCCATGAATGCTTTAATTAGGAGTCTGATAAATAGTTATTGAATGCATGAATAGATAAGTAAATTTCATTGAAAAATAGTTCCTGGGAGGGAGGGGCAAGATGGCCAATAGGTACAGCCTCCGACAGAAGCTCCTGTCCAGAGGGAAGGATAAAGTCCAGAAAATATCCAACAAAGTTGAAGACTGGGAGCCCAGCTGAGAGAGAAGACTGATATCTGCAGGACACCTCTGCTGAGGCAAGCTGCGACTCCTAGAAAGCAATGTACAGGTACATAATACATCCCAAAGGAAAAGTGTCCATCCCCTCCCCCAAGAAAGTTGTGCTTTTCCTTTGTTTTCTCTTCATCTGCTCCTGTAAGTCTCCTACAGGTGATCAATAAACTAAGGACCTATTACTCACTCCACGGGTGAGACCTACAGATAGTGGGGTCTACTCCCTTGGAGGGACCCTGCTGAAACTCCAAACCCCCTCTCCCAGGCAGAAAAGTGAAACTAATGTTCTCACTCCCATTTTGAATTTCCAGTTCACCCTTCCCCCCTTGCCTATAGAGATAGTGAGAGGAGACCCAAGAGCAATGTCCCCCAACCCCTGCAGGACCAAGCCCCTGTGCTGGCTCTGCAGCTGGAGAACTGCTTAAGCCAGGCATTTCCCACATGGACAGATCCTGTCAGCTAGCGTGTCTGCCTGCCGGTTGCTGTCCCCGCTCCTCAGGGGCTCCCCAGTGGCCTACACCGAAGACTGACCCACCCAGCCAGCACATCCCCTGTGTGGCTGCCTGCTGGTTATTGTCTCCACTCCCCAGGGGCTCCCTGGTGGAGCAAACCTAGGACTGATCCAGCCAGCCAGCACATCCCCTGTGCAGCTGCCTGCTGATTGCTCCCCCACTCCTGGGGGCTCCCTGGAGGTGAGCACTGATTGAGCCACATGTTCTGGCACTCCAGGTCTGGTGGCCCAAGATCTGAAAGAGGACGGTCAGTTGAGAGGGAACCACACTGGAGCAGTGATACCCTGAGGCAAGAGCAGCAGCCAGAGGAG
>NW_003853004.1:0-1394 GCF_000181295.1 Otolemur garnettii
CTTCCAGAACCATGTTGAATAGTAGTGGTGACAAAGGACATCCTCATCTGATTTGGATTTAGGTGGAAGTATTTTCAGTTTTTCTCCACTCAAAATTTTGTTGACTGTGGGTTGGTCATAGAGGGCCTCTATCAATTTAAGGAATGTCACATCTATGAGAATTCAATTAAGTCTCTTATTTAAGAAGGTGTTGAAATTTGGCTGATGCTTTTTCTGTATCTATTGAGAGGATCATATATCCTTTGTTTTTACTTGTTTCTAATGTAGTATAAAAGTGGTAAGTTACACGTCTCTGGGAAGAAGTCCACTTGGTCATCAACTTTTTGTGTGTGTACAGCAGAATTTTGAGTGTATAATTATGTAGAGCACTCTTGCATCTATAGCCAGTACAAATGTTGGGAGTTATGAGTTATTTTTCTGCCCTGTCCTGATTTGGTAACTGTGTGATATTAGCTTCATAAAAGGACACGGGGGGTTCCTTCTCTCCCAACGCTGTAGAATAGATTGTGCAATATTGGTACCAGATCTCTGAAGGTTGAGTAGATTTCTGGTGTGAAACCATCTGGTTCAAGCCTTTTGTTTGTTTGTTTTGGTTGTTGCGACCTTTTTAAAGATTTTTTCTATATCAGTGCTTGATCCATTGGTCTATTTAGAAGATCTATTTCTTCCTGAATGGGTCTAGAGAGGTACTGTGCTTCCAGAAATTTGTCCATTTGCTCCAGAATTCTCACAATTCTGGGCACAGAAATTTTTGTAGAATTTAGTCAACAAGTGTTGCATATCCATGATATCTGTTATTTCCCCCTTTTTATTTATGATTTACTTTATTAGACATCTTACTTCTTTATTTATGATTAATCAGGGACAAGGGTAATCAATTTTGTTTCTTTTCAGAGTAACGTCTTTTCACTTTGTTAATTTATAATTTTTTTGCCTTAAATTCATTTAGTTATATGATCACCTTTTGGTTACTTCTTCTGTTTTATAATAGAATGCTCTTCCTTTTCCAGTTCCTTGTGATAGATGCCATGTGCTGTTGATTTGTGGTCTTTCTGATTTCTGGATGTAGCTGTTTATGGCAATGAATTTCCCTATCCTGATAGCTTTTGCAGTATCCCAAATGTTTTGTGCCTTGGGGACTCATTAGCACTGTTTTCAGGGAATACATGTGTTTTCATTTATATCTTTTTCTTGGCCCAGCTTTTGGTTAGTGTTCATGATTTGTGTGGAAATTAATGTTTCTGTTCCACTTCCATTCTTCTTTAATTTCACCAAGGTCTATAAGATACACTTTATCATTTGTGTAATTCACTGAGGCCAGTTTACAACCTAGCATACGATCAATCTTGGAGAATCATGCATGAGTTGCTAAGGTTGTGTCATCAGTGGTATTC
>NW_003853004.1:3193-5461 GCF_000181295.1 Otolemur garnettii
TTGCCACTAAAAATTTAGCTCAAACCTTGCAGCTGTCCTCGGCCCCACAAAGCTCTCGTCCCACATTTCCTTAGGGTTCCCCCTGCAGATGTTTTCAAGTCTACCTACTGGCAGTCACCTTCAAACCTCCCTCTATCTTCCTTGCCACTAGTAGCCTCTTAAACCTTAATCCAGTCTGGTCTCAGACTGCCCAGTGCCTCGCTCTCCACTTTTAGCCTAGTCCATCCCCTACAGCCCTCTTTCCTCACTGCCACGTACAACTCACTAAAGTCCTTCTCCAAACCTACCCTGCATCATCACTTGCAACACTTTGCATCATTTTCCACCCTAGGCTGCCCCCTGCCAAATTCCTCCCTCTACCCCACTGCCTGCATCTTGCAGCAATCCTCCCTCCCTGCCTTCATCCTATCCCTGCAGCCTCCACTTAGCTCCTGTTAATCAACCCCTGCAGCGCTCCTCTTGCTTCCCCCATGCTTCCCCCATGCAGTCCCCCTCCTCTCTACCTGCCCTGGATTTCCCTTTATAGCCCTCTTCTCACTCTGCCAGTGTCAGACCCCCTGAAACTCTCTTACCACCTTCCAGTGGACCACCCTCTCCAATTCTCTTCCCAAGCTACCCAGGGCTTCCTCCCAACTGCAGATCACCTCCATACCTGTCTTAGGCCTCTCTTTCAGGTCTTACTGTCCCACTGTGGTACTGCACCCTTGCTGATCTCCTTCTGTCCCCTGCTCTCATACTTTCTCCGGGCCTTGGACTCACTCCCTTAGCAGTCCTCCCACTCTGCCTCAAGCCAGCCCCTGCTGTTCTCCTCCCTTTTGCTGAAGGCTGTCCCCTGCTGTCCTCCCTCAGCCCCAGGCCCCCCTTTGCAGCACTCTCTTCATCCCGCTGAGGACTACTCCCTATACCTCTCTTCACTCCCTGCCTCAAGGCCACACACTACAGCTGTTCTCCAGCTCCCTGCTGCCCTACTTCCTCCCTGACCCTGGCCCTCTTCTTTCAGCCCTCCTCCAGCCCTGACAAGGCATTGCCCACTGTAGCCCTTCTTTCACTCCTAGGCAGGCCAGAGAAGAAAAACCACCTTCTTCCCTACTGTGGGGCCATCCCTGGCATCCCTCTGTGCACTAGCCCTGTGTAGTCCCCTGAATCCCTCCCGAGTCTGCAGCATGGATCCACTCCCTGAAGCTCTCCTATCCTGCCTCAGGGCAACCCCTGAAACTCTACTCTTGCCTGGCTTCTAGCTACTCCCTGCATACCTCCATCTGTCCCCCCATCAGGCTGCTATTTATAGCCCTCCAGTGTCCAACTCTGCTTTTCCGCTTGTATCCCTCCTCAGTCCCCAGCATGGACCACCACCTGCATTTCATTTCCTTCCCCCTGCAGCCATCTTTCTGCCCCCACCAACTCCCTCAAGTTATCCTCCAGCCACCTGCTGCCAAACTCCTTCCCCACCTTGGGTCCTGACCTCTGATACTTTCTTCCTTCCATGTAGCACGCCTCAGGTCCCAGTTTGGGTCACCTCTTGAAGCCCTCCTCTTGCCTCCCACCGGGCCTCCCACTGAAGCCCTCCACCTGCCTCACCATGGGAAGCCCCCTGCAGCCTCCTCCCACCTACCCATGGACCTCCACCTTTTCCGCTTTAGGGCACACCCTGCAGCACTCATTCTTCCCTCATTGCCATACATAGGTCCTTGAATTCATCATTCCTCCCTTCCACTGATGGGTGCTGGCAGCCCTCCTCCTGTACCACCCAGGGCAGTCTTCCTATAGATGTTCTCTCTTTCTGCAGCAGACATCCCTCTGGCAGCATTTTTCCACTCTACTGGAGAACTTTCCCTCTCAGTTCTACTCCCATCCTTCCTCAAGGCACTCTCTGTAGTTCCCATCCTATGGGTGGCTCCCTATAGCTCTCCTCCTGCCGCAGGTAGTCTTCCTACCTTTTTCCCTTATGCCGCCCCCTGCATTTATTCTCCTACTCAGGGCTTCCCCCCATCAACCACCACCTAAATGGAGCCAACCTCCATTTAGTCCCTGGACCAACAACCACCTAAGGCCTTGTCATCCTCCAATCTGCTGGCCTCCTTCAGGAGCCCCTCCAACTTTCTGACTCAGGCCACTTTCTGCAGCTCCACTAGTCACTGAATGCCCTTAGTGGCACTCCTGCCTTACCCCAGTCCACCCCCTGCAACTGTCATTCTCACCCCTGTTGCCCTACTTTCTGCCCTGACTGGGGTCTGCCAACTGAAGCCCTCTTAATGCCCTAGGCCTAGC
>NW_003853004.1:6326-6756 GCF_000181295.1 Otolemur garnettii
GTGTGTGTAAAAGGCTATGCCAGGACTTATGGACCAGCTAAATGTACAGGGCTCTGTTAGCCTCTATTGGCCATGTGCATGGACATAGCTATGCCTGCTTCTCAGGGCCAGGTGCATGTACCTGACTCTGCAGGTCTTATGGGCCCTACACAAATACATGACTGTACCAGGCCTTGTTAGCCATGCACTTGACACATGAATGAGCCATGCTGTATGAGCCACATATATTTGCATGGCTATGTCAGGCTCATTGAATCCTATATATGTATATGAGTCTTCTAGACCTGTAGAGCCATTTAAACATACATAAATATGCAGGGCCTTGTGGCCAGGTTCATATACATTGCTATGCTAGGTTTTTGAGCCAAATCAAAAATACTTGACTATACCAGGCCTGGTGGCTATCTCCAGGCACATTTCTATGTCAAGA
>NW_003853004.1:8219-10071 GCF_000181295.1 Otolemur garnettii
GGCTCTGTGGCCCATCTACATGCAATTGGATGTGCCAGGTCTTGGATGCCATGTTCACATACAAGTCTCAGACAGAACTTATGGACCATGTCCATGTGTACAACAGTGCCATACTCCCTGTTATTTATGTATATATCACTATGCCAGTGCTGGTGGCCATGTACATGTATGTGAATATGCCAGGCTCTGTGAGCCATGTGCATGTATGTGCCTGTTTAAGGTTCTATGAGTCACATACTCATAGAGTACATAGCCATGACTTCTGAGCCATATATATGTACATGAATGTGGTAGGACTATGGGCCATGAAAATGTACATGACTCAGATGTGTGGGCCATATGCAAACACATGTATGGTCCAAGCCTTGTGACCCATGAATGTGTACAAATTTGGGTCAAAATGGCCCAGTCTCTGTGGGCCATTCTCATGTACATGATTATACCAGGCTTTATGTGCTCTGTACATGTACATGACTGTGCCAGGCTCTGTGGGTAGTGTCCATGTAGATGACCATTATAAATTCCCTTGTCCATGTAATATACATGGCTCTGGTAGGCTATATATGCCTTGAACATGTACCTGGCTTTGCGGGCCTGGTAGTGCCAGTTTCTGTGGGCCACCTACATGTACATGGCTATGCCAAGCTCTTTGAACCATGTACACATAAATGACTGTGCCAGGCTCTGTGGGTAGTTCATGTCCATGACTAATTCAAAATCTGCTGTCCATGTTCATGTCAATGTCTGTTTATGTACATGTCTGTGCCAGGCTGTGCAAGACATATATGTATGTGAGTGTAGCACACTCTGTGGCCATTTAAATGTACATATCTCTTCCAATATCTGAGGCTTTGTACATGCAGATGACTGTGTCAGAGTCTACGGGTAATGTACACTTAGATGCCTGTGCCAAGGCATTGATGTCATGTACCTATGCATGACTATAACAGACCCCATGTACCATGGACTTTTACATAGAATGTTGCAACCTTTTATGCCAAAAACACAAACATGACTGTTCCACGTTTTGTGGGCCATGGCCATGTGCACGTATGTACATGGGTGAGGCTCTGTGGCTTATGTGTACATACATGACATTTCCAGCTTACCTGATCATGTACGTATGCTGCTCTGAGGGACATGCACATGTAGCAATTTGAGCCTGGCTCTGTGGGCCCTGCTGATCTATACATCAGATCCCATTGTGTACCCAGTTCATGTTGTACCTTGATATTCAGACCATCTTGGCCACATCCATATACATGACTGTGCAAAGCTTTGTGAGACATATCTATGTAAATGGTAGTGCTAGGCCTGTTGGAGGCATATATATATATATATATATATACACACATGACTATGACTTTGTCAAGCCTTGTGCCCAGCTCAATGCACATTTCGATGCCTAGCCGTGTTTATGTACACGATTGTGCAAGGTTGTGAGTCATGTACATATACCTTTGTGAACCATGTCTTGTTGTACATGAGTATGATTGTGCTTGGATCTATGTTTCATGTGTATATGCACAACAGAGTCAGGACTTATGGCCTATGTACATGTACCTGACTACTATGCAGTCTCTATCTGCCATGTGCATGTACATGAATTTAGCAGGTATTTTGGGCCATGTACCTGCACAGATCCTGGAACAGTTACATACACAGCCCTTCCTTCCCATAGGAGAGCCTGGAGTTCAAGGGCAGGTATAGTGGAGGCCAGAGGTTAACATCCCTTAACTGTGTCACCCATATCTCCAGGGCTCTGGGGAGCATTCTCATGTGGTGCTAAAGCTGTCCTGAAATGCAACCTTTCTATAGACATTTATATATTCCTTTCCCATTAAGTCAGCTA
>NW_003853004.1:11298-12665 GCF_000181295.1 Otolemur garnettii
TAAGATACCCGTGAGTATTCTTCCTGTACCTTGACACTGCCTGTTAAAAGAGCACTGTACCATCCTGTTTAAGACAATTCTGTAGATTCCTATGTCCCTTCTCCATTTTGCTTTGGTCTCAATGTTTTATTCTGTGTTTCATTTTAAGCTTTCCTCTGGCTGCTGCTTCTGCTGTCAGAACTTTGGCTGCTCCCAGGGTCCATGATTTCCCCTCTTGGGGATGGCTGGTGGAGATAGGCCCACTCCTGCACTTTTGATTTAACCTTCCCTCTACCTCCCTTTTCCTCCACAGCACCAACTGAGGTGCCTTTCAGGGGTAAACATGGGAGTTGGGTGAAGCCTCAGATGGTAACTTCCTGATCCTGTGAAATAGAAACTTTAGGAACACTGAGCAAAATTGCTCAGGGTGGGGGTTAAAGGGCCTGAAGAAGGTCTCCATTTATATCCTTTGGCAGTTGAGGAAACTGGCTTCCTACAGGATATCCCTGCATAGATACAATTTGCAGACCAACTACAGTTTAGGCTTAGACTCTGCCCTGGGTTTTCCTGTGCCTGTAGTCAGGGCCAAGGGCCAGGAGGTGCCCAGGCTGTAGGGAAGAGAGGATCCTGCTAGGAAGAATCCATCAGGATGCTGGGTCCCCATGACAAGAGGATCCACCTGGGGTTCTGGGACTAGATATGTGTGTGGGCACAGGCAGGATGCAGAGGAAAAGAATCCCAGACATGTTGAGAACTATAGGTTTCTAAACCCAACTGAGCCTGTGATGATGGATGTCTGGGGAACATTTGAGGGCCTGCCAGGCAGTGACTGGGCTGTGTGGAACTAACTGTCCTCCACAGGCAAGCAGAGTGCTCATTCTCAGCACAGATGTGTAAAAACTTATATATATCATGTAAAAAAGGGAAAATAAACCAATTGAAAGGTCCTGACATGTCCATTTGTAGCTCCTAAGTGGGATGAGCATATTCACATATACCTGTGAGATGTGTCTCCTTCCTGAAAATTTGTCACATATGTGAGGTGAAAATGCTAAAAAAGAAGGAAAACTGAAAAAAAAGAATAATTAAAAAAAGGATGATAAGAAAGGAAAAAAGAGAAGAAGAAGAAGAAGAAGAAGAAGAAGAAGAAGAAGAAGAAGAAGAAGAAGAAGAAGAAGAAGAAGAAAAGAAAGAAGGAAAGAATTGCACAAAGGAAAGAAGGCAGGAAGAAGGTGTTGTGTCAGGTGCCTGTAGTCCCAGCTCCTGTAGAGAATAAGGTGGGAGAAGGGCTTGAGCTCCAAGGTTTGAGTTAGGACATTGTAGCACTATAGGCAAGGGGAGAGAGTGAGAGTATGTCCCCGATGACATGAAGGCTATGTTAACCAGTT
>NW_003853004.1:13275-14880 GCF_000181295.1 Otolemur garnettii
GTGGTACTTCCTGCCGTGGGCCTAGTGGTCGACCCCAAGGGAACAAGGAAGGCTCTTGTGGATGGAATAGGGGCACAGTGGCCCTTTCCACTTCCCAAGGTGAAGGAATAACCACCAGCACCCCAGGCCCATAGTCACTCCTGATGACAGGCTTGGCTGTTCCCAAGTCTCCTGGATGCCCAAGCCTGTTGGAGATGAACCCCAGTTTGGTGGTGAGGCAGCAGGAATCTGAGACATAACCTCGACCCTAAGCACCATACCTCACTCCCTGCCCTCCCCTTCCCACATGCCAGACCCCCTCCACACCAGGCATAACACACACCCTGAATCCTGCAGGAAGCCAGCAGGTGAGGTTGGGTGCCTCTCGACCAACTTGCCCCGGATAGCGAAGGGCACAAGCAGGAAAGAACTGGTACAGCCAACTTGATCACAATGGGAAAGAACTAGCCCTTGTGGTCCTGATCCCCCTTTGTTCATTCTGGGTCACATGTGGCATTTAGCCTTAGGTGGATTTTACCCCCTGAAATAGCCACCATTTCTGTCTCACACTGCCCCTTGGCTGGGCCCTATTCAGAAGGGTTCTGGAGCCCTGACTGGCACTGTAACAGAAAGCAGGCCTGGTGGAGCCACACTCACTGCAACACAAAAGGGAAGGTACTTAGCAAGAGTGAGAAAAAGCATGATGAGCCCATTAATGACCCATGGTAGTGCACCTATGGACACCTGGATACTTAGATGTCAGGCCTCAGGGCCACTTCCGTTGGGGCTGATCCTAGGGCCTCACTACACCCTCTTGTGGGTAGTAATTATGTGTGCTGTGTGTCAAGGTTAGGAACTCAATGTAACCTTATATCCCCACTTAGCAGGAACTCCTTGTTGGGGAATAATTGCCATTCCCCAGCCCCAGCACAGACCAGTTCATTGGGTAATCAGTGCCTGCTGGCATAGAGAGGAAGGGCACAAGCTGAGCTAGTTACTGTAGAGCATGTGCAGCCCCTGACAATAAGTTTTTCATAAGGCTGAACACCACTTCACTTCTACGTTGAGGGACCAAAGTGGGTCACATAACAGTTCAACCTGCCATTGTCTATCACTATTAACCAGACGAATCACTCTGCCAGCTAAGGCCATGCACCTCCATCCACAGAATGGAGAAAGAGCTGTGAGTCCATTCCCTCTGGGTCCAGGGCTGGGGAAGCCAACCTCATTCAAATTGAGCTGCAGACTCCACACCCCATGGAGCTGGCTATTCACATTTCAAGCTTTGCAACCACACTCCTCCAGAACCCAGACATTGGCTTCCCAATGGTGGCCATATGCCCATTTGTGTAGGGACAATAGCTGATTATCTTGAACACTTTGATTTTCAGACTCTGGTTGAACACAAAGGACGGATGACCCTCCCATGATGTAGGTGGATGGACAGACAGCAGTGATACCATTGTGGTCAAAGGGGCAGGGAATGACATGAATGGGGACAGTTTTTATGATGGCTGGGTGGAGAGGCCATGCACATGCATCCCAAGAATGTGGCAAACAAAGGTGTCAGTGCCACATGCAATGCCACACAGGAACATCTCCCACCACAGGAGGCACCACAATGGC
>NW_003853004.1:15398-17013 GCF_000181295.1 Otolemur garnettii
GATTTGCCATAAAAAGAGGGGAGGTCAGCCTGGCAGAGTGATCAGAGAAGGCTGCCTCAACCACAACAGGAACACCTCTGGGGAGAGCTACAAACAACCAACAACACCTGAAATGCATGGCAGGGAGCCCAGTGTGGTGCTGTTGTAGCCATGGCCCTGGGTGATCGTGGTGTAAAGTACATGGGTACTGGACCTGGTACCACTTAAGGACAATGTCTGATCTTGGAACTCTTGATATTTGTTCTTGATTAATGACATCTCTCTGGGGAAATCTTTTGCTCTGGTGCCTATTTCACAGGTTCAAGTATTTTCCCTCAGAGGCACAATACATATGCCTTAGGCACCTCAATTCCCAAAACCAGAAAATAGAACCACAGTCCTATTCCATCATTCCTAGATGCAATATCCATGTCTGTACTTAGGGGGACACAGGGCCCTGGAGCAGGACCAGGAGTGAAGAAGCACAGTCTTGCACCCTAAGGATGCTAGAGGCAACTTCTAGGAGCAAGTAATCAAGTCCAACTCAGGTGTAGCGTGGGAAGAAACCAGGGTGACAAATGCAGTTCCAAGTGTCAACGATCATCCTGTCCTGAAATTCACAGTACTCTCCCAGCTAGCTTCACTTTTCATTGAACCATAAGCAAAGATATAGAATGTGTGTTGGACAAGGGTCCACCACAGAGTGCAGAGATCTTCCCTTGTGTCACCCATTCCCCTACAGGGCTGCATCAGGCACACCAATCAGAATATATGGGCAGATTCTGAAAGGTCATTTGTTCTCTCAGGGAACTTCTGGCAAAGCACGTGAGCAGCACAGGCAAACCCCACAGGTGCCCAGGGGTTCTCAGCCTATGGTCACTGAGTATAAGCAAGCACATGCAGGGCATGACAGGCATTAGGGTAGTTCCCTCTCAAAGGCCACAGATGACAGTAGTGTGGGTGCACTGCACACAGTGGAGAGGCAAAGTCTGCATGAGGTGGTGAAGGGAGTATGGCTGGCCCTCCCAATGCCTCCAAGGCAGGACCCAAAGTGCCTGATACTCAGGGAGGGATGGACAGGCCAGTCCCAGTGGAATTTTAACCTCCTTTGAGGATTCACTAAGTACCTGGACTGGAGGGTGAGCAGGGGACTGTATTCACAGTGGTCAGGTGAATGTACCATGGGCACAGACACTCATATGCAACCAGAGTGGCCACCATAGATGACGTTGCCACACACAGTGCTACACAGGTAGGCCTATCACCACAGGAGTCACTGCAACAGCCATGAAGCACAGAGCTCAGAGATGTCAGACAAAAACCAACCAGTATTTCTTCTTTATCATTTCTGATCAGACACTTCAGAAATTCAAAAAATCCTCAATGGTTACTACAAAAATCTCTATTCCCAGAAATATGAAAATCTGCAGGAAATGGACGAATACCCAGAAGCACATCATCTTCCTAGAGTCAACCAGAAAGCATTAAAAATCTTAAATAGACTTATATTAAGGTGAGCAGATTTTAACATTGGTAAAGCAGGACACCATGGGGGGGGGCGGGGCCTGTCAAGAATGCAAACTTTAATAAGCGGTTCTCGATAATCAGTTCTCAACAATATTTGTTATTATTAAAG
>NW_003853005.1:0-2253 GCF_000181295.1 Otolemur garnettii
GCAAGTATTTGACACTTTGGGGATCATAGGGTTTCTGTTGTAACTACTGAACTTAACACTGTAACACAAAAGTAGCCATAGATAATACACATACGTGAACAACCGGGTGTGCTGGTGTTTCACTTTGTAACTGACTCTTGAACAACGCCCTCTCCTCCAAACCCATCCCTGCACTCAAAAGTTTGCATGTAACTTTTGACTCCCCCTAGATTTCACTACTAGCCTACCGTTGACTGGAAGCCTTACCAATAATGTAAACAGTTGGTTAACACTTCAAATAGTATCTACATGCATTTTATGCATTCTTGGCATACCTAATTTTTCTTAATTTTTTTCAATATTTCTAGGGTATGTGGCTCATTTGTGAGTTTTTTGATAGTCACAAGTCTCCCAAAGTTTTTCTAATATATTCATTGGAAAAAAATCCATGTTATTAGTGAACCTATGCGTTTCAAACCAATGTTGTCCAAATGTCAACTGTAGTTTTAAAAACAGGCGGCAAGTGGGTAAGGCTGATGGTTTGCTGCTCTCCGCATCAGACGCTGATGGCTAATGCATGGACGATTTTACTTGCTATGATCTTAAACTTGCCCAGTCAGTTACTGGAAATACTTAAAGTGAATAGACACCATTAATTTTATAAATGTATTTAAACTTCTATAGGAATTGTGAATAATATAAATAATTTAAGCAAATTTAGTCAGGTAAAGATGAACTAGTTAATAATAACAACAATTACCAAAAGGTGATTGATTGTTTTCATTTGGTTAGATTTATTAATAGTATAAACAAATCTACAATTGGAACTTAAAAGCTTAAGAAAAACTGATTTTTAAGGTTTATAATCCCGAGTCATTTGGATATTGATTTATAACCCAATTAGCTATAAATAATTAATGATCTGTTCACATACCTCTGATATATTAAAAATTCATGCTGGCATAAACTAGGGTTAGGTATTGGATTCATCTGAAGTAAAATGCTAAGTTATTGAAAAGTTTTATAGAGGGGAATGGCAATTGGTTTCATATTTTTAAGAAGTATTGCTCTGGTTGCTAAGTGGAGAGTGGATTTGGGATGGGGGGTGACAACCAGCAGCAGAAAGATCATTTAGGAGGCCCCTGAAGCTGCTGCAGCTTGAGGGGACGGTGACATGGCTCCTGTGTGCAGTTTGACCAAAGGTGAGAATGAAGTAAAGGCAACTTCCCCTTGTCTGGCTTGAGCCTCCAGGTGTATATGGATCCTACGGAGATGGGAGGCTAAAGACGGAGGAGCAGCTCCGAGCGGTTTCTGTCCAGTGCCCTACAGCCCAGGGGTCCTGCGACAGGTGGGCAGTGCGTGCAATAGCTGCACTCCAGGAGGCAGTCCAGGGGCCAGGGCCTTCTTCTCTGCCGCCCGCCATCTCCAAGGGTGTGAGTTGCTTCTCTGTCCGCATTTGTTGTAGCCGTGGGAAGGGAGGAGGGAAGCAGAGGACAAGCCTCCTCTTCCTGCTGCCTCCACCAGCCACACCAGCTGCCTGCAGGGACACGGGATGTGTGCTCTCCAGCGGGCGGCCCCGGGTCTGGCTAAAACCTGGGGTCTCTTTGTTGTTGATTTTTGAGGGACAATCAGGGAGCTTTATCTCAACATCCAAATGCAAACACAGAGCAGGCAGCAGGATATATAAGGCTTCCATTCCGGGAACGTCTCAGGCTGGAGAGAGACAGATATCACTAAGTGAAATTGAAAACAAAGGAATGTAATGAGATTAGAGATCACCTACAATATATGTCTTGCAATTTTCTTTTTTTTTTTTTAAGAAACCAGTGTCGTTCCCTCAGCATAAGGATATTCACAGGTGTTCTCCACACGAAAGGCCACCAGCACATGAGCTTCAGCATCCTAGTGGCAAGTGACTTTGCAGTGGGTCAGGGCAAGCTGTGGTTACTGAGAATCCCTGCTGCTGCGCCCACACACGGCAGCAATCAGCAGACAGAAATGTAATAAAGAGATCAAGGAATTTATAGGGACTTGAGATTTAAACCAACAGAGCCATAAAAAAGCCGTCTGGAGAAAATTGTAATAAAGAACAATCTTGGGAGAGTATAATTGTATGTCCTCATCTCAATCCATCTTAATTAATTGTTTTTTGCATAATTACAAAGAGGTAATGTGAACAATGAAGACCTAAAAATTAGGCCAAACCAAAATTCTTCAAGTGTTTTGTGGGCATTTCACAGGAATTGACATCATACACCTAAAAAGTAATTTGCT